>NW_022196899.1:17545556-17559618 GCF_008632895.1 Mastomys coucha
AAAAAAAAAAAAACAACAACAACAAGGCCCCTGTTCCCTTCCCCCTCCCCCTACTCGCCAGCCCACCCTCTCCCACTTACTGGCCCTGGCATTCCCCTACACTGGGGTACAGAACCTTCACAAGGCCAAGGGCCTCTCATCCCTTTGATGATTGACTTTGCAATCCTCTATTATATACACATGATGCTGGAGCAATCATTCCCACCATGTGTACTCTGTGGTTGGTGGTTTAGTCCTTGGGCTCTCTGAGGGTGCTAGCTCATATTGTTGCAAATCCTTCAGCTTCTTGGGTCCTTTCTCTAACTCCTTCATTGGAGACCCTGCGCTCAGTCCAATGGATGGCTGTGAGCCTCTACTTCTGTATTAGTCAGGTACTGTCAGAGCCTGGACTTCCAACTGAACAAAGAAGTAAGCCCTTACCCCACCCAAGTACTTTTTGTAGCTGTATCACAGCAATAGACACTAAGACAGTAACCCATGAGGCTTTGCTGCTGAGACTTCATGTGTATAACAAAATCATTGCATGTTCAAATGAATTGTGTACAATGACTTTAAATTTGTTTCTCATACTTTAAATGATATCTAACTCACTAAAAATATATAACACAGTATAATGTATATAGTTTCACATTGTATATTTTTGGAATATTAAGGAGAAAATAATATATAAAACATTTATATATGTATATATAATATTTATACTGATATATCTTTAAAATATATTTTTGATAAACTGTTAAATTTTCAAATGCAGGTTCTAACTATGACTTATATGAGTACATCCTCCATAAATTAGAAAGTATCTCAAAATAGGAAGGGCTGTGAAATTTATAATCCTCAGATAAGATTCATAAATAGATAAAAAATAAAGCTACTATGTAGAAATTTAAAGATGAGAAAAGATCTTCAATATATAGGTATAGTTTCTCTTCTTTTTTTCTTTTTACTACTTTAAGATTCTACATAAACCCTCTACTGCATACACTTAAAGCACTCTTTCTGGATAAAGAAAACTGGGTCAGAATGACTTCGAGGCTAACACTACTGAGAAGAGACTAAAGAAATCAAAATGCTTACAAATACTTTGTTCTCTTTCAGTGGAATTCTCTCTATTCATTTAAAATCACAGAGACAGATGCACCATGAAAGAAGACCAAAGACAACTGCCTCTCTCATGAGACTTCCGGGGAGGCATGAACTTCCTGAAGAAGGCTACAGAGATCTCTGTGAAGTATGCAGCTTTCACTTTCATCTGAGGTTTTTGAACACTTATGAGATTTCATAAACGTGACTTCCTTTGTAGTTTTTACAAAAACATTTGCTTATCAGGAAAAAAAATGCACAAAGTGGTAAGTTTCTGTAAAATAGACTTGGAAGAGATACATACAGTTAAAGAGAAAGATGAAGTCTGGTTTAGGCCAGCCTGGTCTATAGAGCAAGCCGGGATAGTTGAGGCTACACTGAGAAACCTTGTCATAAAAAAAGAAAAAAAATAGAAACAGAGAGACAGAGAGATTAAAAGCAAAGCAGACAAACAACTACACTAGCCCTGGAAAGCTGCGGCACTTAGGAGCATGAACGAGTTGAGCCAGTCAAGTCGTGGTCATGGTCATCTAAGCTGCTGAGCTCCAGGTACGGACTCGCCTCTGCAGTGTCCTACTGGAATAAATGGCAAGCAAATGGCTTTTAAGATTGTATTTGTATGTTCAAAATGTATCCAAATTGGTTTTCCAAATGTTTTCAGTTGTAAGAATATTTACTTCGTGGAAGTGTGCCATTAACACAGGAATTCGACAAGATGAGCAGGTCCATGCCCACCTTCAAAGAAATTCACTCCAAAATGAAATTAGGGAACATGCGAGGTTATGACCACGTCATCTAAAGCTGTGAGACCCATGTGCGTGCACAGTCTGCCTGACCAGCAGAGCAATCATGATGTCATCATTTGCAAAATTAGAAACCGGATTTGTCATTGAGAAATTTTGACGTTTTCTGCTTTCTCTTCTTGGGTTTGAGCACATTGATTCGCCCAGCACCCTTTAGCTGTTTTGTTGTTGTTGTTTTGTTTCATTTTGTTTCTGTTTTTGTTTTTGTTTTTTGGGGATTTTTTTTTTTTGCCTCCATTACTCTGCTCTAATCTGCTTTCCTGTTGCACATATCCAATGGGCTTTTAGATGTGTAAGGGATTCTAAGACCTACAAGTGAATAAAAATATTTGGCCTTCTTTGTCCAAATTATTTCGTTTAAGATGATGGTCTCCAGTTGTATATATTTTCTAACAATGTAATTATTTTCTTTGTTGTGAACAAAATTACACTGAATACATGATATGAATCATCTATCCATTTGCATATATTTGTTTATATATCTATTATCTATCTACCCACTCACAACCACATTTTCTATATTTATTCATGTTCCTTTTTTTTTTTTTTGCTTACCATGCAACAAAACCTTTATTAACATTTTTAACAGAGGTTCAGCTATTATTGAAACTTGTAATTTGTAAACTTAAATTGGGGCAAATGGCTAGAGTGTTGAGTAATGCCATCACTGCCCACTGGGAATGCAGACTGAATAATTAATAGCCACCCCTGAGACGAAGAACCAGGTGCATGGTCGACTCCTTCTAGATATTGTAATCAGAGAGGGTGCGGCCATCTTCCAGCTGCTTGCCTGCGAAGATGAGCCTCTGCTGGTCAGGGGGATGCCCTCCTTATCTTGGATCTTGGCCTTCACGTTCTCGATGGTGTCACTGGGCTCCACCTCCAGGGTGATGGTCTTGCCGGTCAGGGTCTTCACGAAGATCTGCATTTTGACCTGTTAACGACTGTGATGAAAGCACAAACCGCCCAGCGCGTCGAGACACCCGCATGGAAGGACTGCTGACCAGGACAAAGCCTCTCGTCACTTTATTCATGTTCTAATGGAATTCTGGGCTGATTCATTCATTAAATGGTAGGCACAAGTGTAGAAAATTATGAAAAAACATGTTGCCTTGAGTCTTTCATGTCCATAAACAGAAGTAAAATGGCAGAACCATGTCTAGTTCTATATTGGGTTTTGCTCATTTAAAAAAAAAAATCCCCTACAGAGTGAGTTCCAGGACAGCCAGGGCTACTCAGAGAAACCCTGTCTTGAAAAACAAAACAACAAAAAAAAAATCCCGAATGTTTTGTAGTATCTGAAAGAATATCTACACTCACCAACCGGGTTTATGGGCTCTATTTTTCCTACATTTTCAGCAGCATTTCTTCCTTTCTTAAGGAGAGTTCATTTCACCTTCACTTCTTTTCTTCGGAGTCTTACACATTTTAGTGAAGAAGTCTATCAATCTATTGGACGTATTTACTCATAGTAATGTTGAAGCTCTTCTGAATAGAATTGCTCTATTCAATTCTTGCTTCATGTAAAAAAGCTATGGGTTCTCATTTGTTGATTTTGCATCCTGTTACTTTGCTGATGGTGCATACCAGTTCTGATAGTCCTTGGGTCTAGATTGTAGAGAATAATACAATTTATCATCAACAAAGATTTAATATCTCCCTTTAGTATTTACATAAGTTACCTAAAATATACACCTGAGAAGCTTAGAATTAAATCATAACTTTTATTCCACAATAGGACATAGAATTCAAAAATGCTAATATCCATCCATACCATAATGAAGATTATGACTTCATGTTACCAACTTCTAGTATTCTTTACCTTTGGAAATGGTCAATATAACTCATTTCCAGCTTTCTTCAAAGCATCACTAGGAAAATATGACTTAAGCATCATAGTATCATGATGGTGTATGGAGATAGTGTGAGATGAAAAATCATTAAGAAATAGTCCAAGTGGCCATGTGATGGGGACACATGTCTTTTATGTCTTTTAGCCTGAAACTTAGAATTCAAAGGTAGGCAGGGCTCTGAGATTGAAGTCTGGTCAGAAAAGTAACTTTGTGGACATCCAGGGTTACAAAGAGAAACCATGTCTCAAAAACAGAAAGAGAAAGAAAGAAAGAAAGAAAGAAAGAAAGAAAGAAAGGAAGGAAGGAAGGAAGGAAGGAAGGAAGAAAGGAAGGGAGGAAGGGAGGGGGAACAGAGGGACAAAAGGAAAGGAACAAAGAAGGTTAGAGAAAAGGAAAGAAAGAAACAAATAAAGAAATTAAAATGAAATTAAGAAACAAAGAAAGAGCATAAGTGTATGTGATTAAGACCGGCCAGATACCTTGTGACTAAATGCTAAGTTAGAGTTTGGATTTACCTTGGAGCTAGTAGGTGACCTTGATTAAGTTACTCAAATCCTCTGTCCTAGGTTGTCTCAACTTAGAAGAAAGTAGGGATCCTACCAAATTCTTCAGAGATTAGCTTAAGTACAAAATATGAATTTGACCATAAATTTATATTTGTGTAAAGGGTTTAGATGACAATAATATCTGGTACAACTGTTATAGTTTTTAAGATATATAATTTTCCTCAATACTTTGACTCTATTATTGAATTCTTTGTAAGATATCCACTTAGCCAGTTGCATGAATCTTCTTTTTATGGGTTAATTAATTAGAAAGCTGGATCAAATAACAGAAAAATGAACATATAAATATTATATTTGAAAAGCTCTGAGTATATACTTATCAGCCAGTATTTTGATGTGATTTTATTTTTAAAAAATTGGGGCTTTTAGAGACACATTTGAAAACTGCTTAGAATGCATTTAATTACGACTAATTTCTCTACGATTTTAGAACTGCTTTTTTCCATATTACCTTTTGCTGGTGGTATGTCACCTTTTATAATGACATCAGTAGAGAACTCTCAAGTAAGTTTTCTATACTCATGTTTTGCAAGTTTAAGCCAAAAATATATTATGAATAAACTGTTTATGTAGGATGGGCATCAGGCAAGCATACCCCTGAACCAGAGTGAACACAGGGATGCCAAGCCTCAGACAGCATCTCACATGCAAACTGTCTTGGCTTCTTTTCATGTTGCTATGATAAAATATGTCAGAAATAAGCTCCTAGAATAAATGGTAGAGGACAAAAATTCCCTGGGCATACAGACTAGTATGGGAGAAACCAGGAAAGTTAGGCATAAAGCTTCCCTACTCAACAGAATCAGGTGCTCAGCTGCTCTGCCTGGAACGTCAGAACTGATGGAGTTTTACAACCTGGTGATCCTTTACTATCTGAGAAGACACGCTCTGCCCTATCTCCCAGAATTTACTTATCTCCTAAAATATCTTTTCTTTTCCCTTAAAAGCTTGAGCATTAATATTAGACCATAAAAGTCATCCTTACAAGTTCTGCCACTTGTGCTTTAAAACAGCCTAAGGGAAGTCTATTTTATCTTAGGTCCACGACCATCTTGACTCTCACAGGCATTATAATTACCTCAGGAATTCTCTCTATACCCTCACCTACAGCATTGTTTCTAACTCAACAAGAAACTATTTTAAGGATGAAGCCATGTATACTTTGCTAAGAACTTCAATATAAACATATATTAAGCTTTGTTATATGCCTGGGGGTGGTTAATTGTTATTAGAATTTTTTTTTGAAACATTGTGCTGTTCTTAAATATGGCTAAAGTAAAATGACCTGGGCCAGACTCTACATGTCCTTGGTCCAGTACCAGCTAGAATGACATCTGCTGTGGAGTTTCATTCTGACTTCAACCTGATCATTTTTTCCCTATCTGTGTAAAGCCTGCAGGGGAGTCACCACAAAGAAGAATGCTAGTTCATAGTTCACAGTAATGTCATAATAGGATATCATAGTGAAAGGAATTTAAAGTACTTGGTCACATCATATCCACAATCAAGACACAGACAGCAATGAATGCTACTGCTGCTCCATTTAGTCCATTCAGAAATCCCTGAAAAGAGAAGGTTGTTGTTTCTAACCTCATTTAACGTAATCAAGAGAACATCCCATGGGCATACCCAGAGACTTGTCTGCCAGGAGATACCCATCAAGCTCATAATTACTTCTAACCATAACATTGAGTGTCCCTGATCTATGAGCACTGGCCACTGTTCTTTGAAGGAATCAAACCTGTCAGCTAATACTGCTTTAAGATAACTCTTATTGTACTTAGTTTCCTTGAATGTATCTATTTTCCAAGTTCCAATCTATGTTACTATTGCATGGAGGGAAGAAACCTTTCCTCTATGTTTAGGTTGTGTACGTATTGAACTTCTGCCATATTAACAATGTTATAAAAACTGCATAAAATTGATAACCATAAATGAATACATTTAAATTAAAATATGTCTAAACAAATCATATGAAACTTGCCATGTATTCTGAAGTTGAATATTGGCAAACCATTATGTAGCCTACCATCAAACCCACTTTAATATTGTTATAAAATTTCATTCTGTGCCCTCATGCCCTCATAATAGGGCTGATCATTATATAGATCTACTACCCTAAACAGCATTGGAGTAAAAATACAGTGCCAATGATATATATTTTGATCTGATAATGACAGCCGTCCAGAATAAATGTTCATATTTTGAATTCCATGAAAGACAAGCATATGGGAAAACTGTCCCCCTTGCAGCCATCTGGAAATATTAACCAATTTGAAGCATGGTTTTGAATTACCCATTTGAGTCTTAAGAGTTTCTCCATTCGTTGTTTTTTCTTCCAGTATCTGTCTCATATTTCAATTTCTTGTGTTTACTCCTCAGACTCTTGGAAGCACACAGCGACTTTAATAGCACTCCCTGTGTGACAGCCATTTCATACATTGTGCAATCAAAGCTTCCCCAGCCTGTTCAGTAACTGTTGATTTGTTGATTGGGGGTTAACCTTCTCTTCCAAAGAAATGTCTCTACGAGGTAGAATGCTTCGTAGAGCATCAGTATATGACAGTGTTTTTTATTTTCTACTTCATGTTGTTTGTCAGATGAGCAGGATGATAATGCCCAGAGATGACCAGAAAAGACATGCATAGGTTTTTAACTGAAGCATAGCTCATATTCTTGAATGAGGTGAAGCTGAACACTTCTTGTGCATTATACAATACAAAGTAGGCCAGCTTCGTCTAGTCAGCTTTGCCGCACTAGGGTTCTACCAGGCCAGAGGCTTTCAGGTCTCCCTACAATCTGAGTGGTTTCAAGATGACATGTTTTCTTTTGCTCACTTTTTGCACTTTATGCAGAAGCTCCAGGAAGTTCATTACCATTAACTTAGACTACACACAGAATTAACATCTAGGGAGCTAACGTTTTTGAGTATAGAGGTGAGACTAAAGAAAATATATATTTTAATGAGAATGAGTATTAGTTCAAAATTTTTAGGCATCTGTACCGAGACAGCATCCTACAAAGGGATAATGTAGGAATTGATGATAATAGTATTGTTTTCTATCCATTTATATTGAAAACAGTTATAAAAATGTAAGACAATGCCATTCTTCTCAATGTCATAAAATACATCTGTATTTTTATGTTTGTATGTTTATACAGATATTGTAAAAGACTTCATGTGTTAATGCATGTGCACATGGGATGTGTGCTTATACAGACAAGTATACAGGACTGCATATATTAATGCATGTCCACATGGAGTATGTGGTTGTTCAGATGTGTACAGTACTGCATGTGTTAATTCATGTGTACATGTAACACACACATGTGTGAACACAGAGTCACACTGTGTGCCATCCTTCACATGCAATCTACCTTATTTTGAGACAAAATTCTCTCACAGAGACATGGGTATTCACTAGATTAAGTAAGGCTGGCAGTCTAGTGATTCCCTGGGGTACTACTCTCTCTGTCCTCTCAGAGCTATGATTATAAATGGGTACTACTTTACCCAGATTTTTCTTGGGCTATGGAGCATCACACCCAGGTCCTAATGCTTGTCAGAAAGCAGTGAAGCTAAGAACTAACTAGTTCTCTAGTACTTAATTAACTTCAAAAGAGTTATTTCCAGTAATTCATATTATAGTTCATTTTTAATAATAAGAATAATGTAACACTTACATTAAAATGAATATATATTGCAACAATGCTAACTAAAATATAGTGTTACTGATGTATTATTTATAAAAGCAAAAGTTATAATGAAGAGGGATCCTTAGTGGCTGTACATATTTAGTGGGTATAGTTGGAAACTCCTCTTAGTCAAACAGTTCTGATGGGAAAATAACAATACCATTTACTTTGACATGATAGGATAAATAGTTTTCCTAAAATTAATTACGATTTTGGATGTTTGTTTCTTTTGAAGTGTGAAACAGGACTTGCTTGTGTGGTCTTGACTGACCTGGAACTCACTCTGTAGACTAAGGAGGCCTCAAAAATCACAGAGATCAGCCTGCCTTTGCCTCCAAAATGTTGGAATTAAAGGCATGTGCCACTATCACCTGGATGATTATGGTTAATGACTTAAATATTAAAGACAGCTTTCTTCTTGTTTCCAATGAGGACATATTTTTTATGTGCCACATTGAAACTCCACAAAATATTTAATAGCTAGGATAGGATTTCTTCTATCAGATGATGTAAAATATCAGCAGAATACATGCAGAGAGAAATGCAATTTTTCAATGACCTGGAATTTTGTGCTGACTTTAGAATGGCAATCATTTGTTAACTTAGCGGTATTATGACTGTGTTCAAAACAGCCCTTCCTCTAACTCTTCCACTGGGGTTCCCTTGTTCAGTCCTGGTTGGCTGAGTATCTGTATCTTAGTCAGCTGCTGGCAGAGCCTTTCAGAGGATAGCCATACAAAGCTCCTGTCTTTAGGCACACATTGGCATCAGCAGTAGGGTCAGGATGGTGTCTGTGGATGGAATGGATTGCATGGTGGGACAGTCTCTGGGTGGCCTTTCCTTCAGTCTCTGCTCTATTTTTGTCCCTGCATTTCCTTTAGACAGGGACAATACTGGGGTAAAGATTTTGAGATGGGTGGGTGGCCTTATCTCTTCTGGGGGCCATGTCTATCTACTGGTGGTGGTCTCTTCAGGTTCCATTTCCCTGCAGTTTAGTAGTTTGGCAAATATCATATATGCATTGGGTCATGGGAACATCTCACATCCCAGGTATCCCGGCCTTTCTATTCCTATAGGAAGAACAATAGTATCAACTAAACAGACCCCTCAAAACTCCCAGGGTCTGAACCAACAACCAGAGAGTACATGGGCATTATTCCCACTACATATGTAGCAGAGGACTGCCTCATCTGGCATCAGTGGGAAGGGAGGTACTTGGTCCTGCAGGGGTGGGGGATTTGTGGAGGAGAGACCAAGAAGGGGGATAACAGTTGAAATATAAATAAATAAAATAATTAATAAAAAATTAAAAAGGAAGGAAAACAGTTCCTCTGATCAAAATCAAGCAAAAATATGCTAATTGATATTCTCCTTTAAATATGCACGACTTCTGCTACTGCTTTTTGGACTATATGCAGAAATTAATTCTCATCTTTGCCCCATAAATTTTACTCATTGTTAAAGTTCATACAGCACATATGTATGCTTTTTTGTGTATTAATTTAAGAGTCAGATTGGTAATAAAACCATTTAACTTTTAAAGAAAATTAACGAATTTCACAGTGCCTTTGACAATTAGATTTCTATCTGCATCTTACTAAATGATGTTGAAACAATTATGTGACTCTCGCTGTTTAAGCTATAATACCCTTTTATCTCATTATTATGTAAAGGTTAAGTCCTGGATTATAGTGGTAGATTGGTCTTCAAATGACACGTTTCAAGTAGGAGTGCAAGAACTATAAGGTTAAATGGAAGGAGGAAGTAGAGCTTCAATTTGTGCTATAAAACTTGGTAAGCATAAATGATTATCTGATACACTAAGAAAGGAAGGTCCTCTGACATGCTTTGCAGAGAATAAATATACTGATCTAGAACCAAAATTATGTCAAGCAGGTGGGAAGCAATAGAAAGCAATGTGACTTGAAACACCATTTGTCATAAATACTACACCCTTAATTGGAGAGCATCTGTCTTTTCATTTCCTTGTAGCTGTCTCAACTTTCTATTTAAACTGTGCAGAACACCTCCTAACAGGTGCAAGAGTGTTTATGAATTTAAAACCTCATTTAAATGAAGCTGAAAACTAGAGATCTTTCAATTAATAGGGCAATATCTTATAAGAAGAAATCATACTGCCATTTGGCAAATTATTCTATTCTGTGCATTTTGTGAGCTTTAGTTACCAGAAAGTTAAAGATGCAAAGGAAAAACAAAGATGAATGGTGCTTTAAGCGATTTCAAGTGATATATTTGAATTCACAAAAACTGTGAAGAAGAGCTTTAGCTGAGAATATGGATAATGTAAAGAATTGGACATAAACATTTTAAATTGTTAGATTTCATTTAAAAGAAAACTAACCTCCTACATATATAACAAAATTGCCCTTTACAATAGCTTATATTTCTACAGTTCAAATTTTCACATGGTTTAATTGATGAAATTAAATGCAAAGAGGTCTCATGTATCCATGATCTTGATTTGTACCAATTCAGTAAACTAATGTAAACTTTGGTCCAAAAATACTAAGTGGGAATTTTGAGACATAAACAATGCATTTTAAGTTGTAGGACACTCTTGTAGCATGATGAAATCAGAGAATATTGTGCTCTTTTCTGGCCAGTGGATCCAAGTTTTCCTTGTGCTTTGGTCCCTGGGCGTGGGATTGCCTTCTCTGTTACTGCCGTACCTGTGTTCACGTGACCCCCCCCTTTACTGACAAAGTCTTCAATGGCAAGAGTAGCAATGACAGAATTTTTATAGAGAACTTTGTTACAATTATTCTATTTTACTGTTCATCATTATTGATCTTTATCTGTCTTTGTTTAAGAACTTATCTTTATTACAAGTTTATACAAATAAGGAATCAGTGTATATAGTCACTTAAACAATTTCAGTAGTCACTGAGGTCCTGAAGCACATTCTAAGAGGGGTCTGGGATAAAAGATTCCTAATCTGTTTACTACATGGATTAATATGTTGACATAAATCCTAGAATTTGCATTATATTTGAGATAATATCTTCAAAACATGAATATAGTCGTATTCAGCTTACTTAAAACATGGAGTTTTTAAACTGTAAACAATCACAGAATTATTTATTTTGGTTTTTACTCAAAAACACTTTAGTGAAAATGAGTTTAGTTCTGATAGGGGATAATCTAGTACTGGAAGTGACACATATTCTTAGCAGTATGTGATAGTCCATGTTAATTGTATAATCCCCAAGTTTGGAATAATTGTGTATTGAAGAAAATATTAATCAACGTACATTTGACAACAGCCTGGAAGATTGTCATAAATAGTATAGAAAGATGGAAGTCAATTCTGAGGTAATTGTTTCCATAGTGAAGGAGAATACGGGTGCTTCCAGAAATGTGTTGGTTTTCAATAAGAGGGCAGAACATACAAAACATATTGATGAACCACATCCCAGCGCTTCATTGGTGTGCTAGTAGAAAACATGTGTTTAGAATCAGCCTGATATGAGGTTGCTTCTCCTTTTGGCTCTTCTGTAAATCTGTGACCTTGTTACAGATCCTTCACTTTAAATTCCACTTCATCCTTATCATGAATTGGGTTAATTTATTCTCAGTAATTTATAATTAGTTTAGATATACTATATACAACAGCCCTGTAAATTCTTACTAAGTTGTAACATTGGTTCCTCCTGCATCACTGTGACCTAATATTGAACAGAAAGAACATTAAGTGAAGGAAGATCCTTTTTTATTCTCTCAGATTTAGAGGTATTGCAATCTATACAAGCAGGGAAGTCACCAAGCAGTTCACAGTGGTGGCCATATATGGTAGAGAGGTTTTTCATGGCAGTAGGACAAGAAGCTGAGAGAGGGTAGAAACAGTTAAATTACCATCCTGCGCCCAATGTCCCTGTCAATCTAGATCTCCTAAGGATGATGCAGCCTTCATATTAGTGTCAAAAGCTGACTGTGACAAACTGAAAATCATGAGCCTATGGGGGAAATTGTAAATTCAAATGATAATATGGAAGGTACTATTTTGCTTCACTTTGCTTTTTTCTTCTCTTTTAGATACAGGCACAGGGGGACAAAGGCAGATTGGAACTTGAGAAGTGACAGATCTTACGAAACAAGGTTTTTTGCATTCCAACTGTCAGGGACATGTGAAAATTATAGTTTAAAAGCCAAGAAAATTTGTGACAAGGCTCTAATTTCCTTGACTATTTTACTAATTGGTGTAGTAAAATATTTTAATATCCTTTATGAAGCTTTTCAATATTTATAATCCCCCTTAATAGCTGTGTACAAGTATTTATGATAGGTTAGCCCAGAAAGTTAAAGGTTAATATTTGTTTTTTGGAGAGTTCAACACAAAATTATCTCATCATAAGCAATATTATTTTGCAAGGGATAAATCTGTTTTTAAAAGTTCTTCCCACTACATCAACCTGAACAAGGTCATTTATCATTAAAGCATGGGGGACGCTCTACTAATTATTTTTGTAGAAACAAATGTAATAAAAATTATTTGGAAGGTTAGGCTTAGGCATTCTTGAAATGTAATTTCAAAACTGTTTGGTTCCCTCTGAGTAAGGCAGTTCTATAAGTGATGTGGGCTTCGGAAGTTCCCCAGTGATGAGGGTATCCCCTGAGAGTTTCATTATAACCTGTTTCAAATTAGCTGCCTCTCATCTGCTTCAGCATATTCTCTTCAACCTGACAGTCCCCAAATTTTACCTTTGTTCACCTTCAAAATAAACAGCTCTTACCAAACACACTGATATGTGCTTCAAAGTTATTTGGAAATTTGCCACTAATCTGTGAACCCAACATCCTTACAAGAAATTGTGATAATAGCAATGGCTGCTGGCTGGTATGATCTTAGCATAAGCACAGTATTAGCTAAGCTCTGCTTATGCACAATCTCAATTCATATACACCACATTCTATAACGTGTACCCTATAGCAAATTAAAATAATTTATTTAAAAATAATTCCAAGAAGTTAGGTAATTTGTTTATAATTGTTTGTCTTAGGAATCAAATCACACAGGTTCACTAGAGTGCTCTAATTCATAGCTCAAAACTTAACCAAAATAAATAACATGCCTGTAACAAGAACATTCAACTTGATAGCATGACAGGAGCTAGGACTGATAGCATAGAGGGATGAAGAGAGCAATTCAAGGGTTTTGAACAAGAAATTTTATGTTATTTCTTAATGTATTGATTTTTTTAATTTATTTTTTGGCAGAGAATTATTTTATTGGATCTTTTCTTTATTTACATTTCAAATATACCAACACACCCAGGATCAAAGGTGAGGAGGACACAACATCTGGGACCAGAGGGACTAGGCACACAGGAACTCTGCCAGCCCAGTGGCTCAGGTTTCTTCTGGTCTGTCTGAGCTGGTGCCCTGAGCAGACCTTGGGCACAAACTCTGCTGTCATTCCCAAAACAACCAGAGGAAGGTCCACACTCAGGTGCTCTAACAAGCCCAGGGTCACAGGATCCCAGAATCACAGGATCACAGAGGAGTGCTGACACAACCAGGATCACAAGAAGGACAGGCTCCAGCCAGATTTAGCAAGGGCAGGTAGCACTAGAGATAACCAGATGATGTGGGGCAAGCATAAGAATATAAGCAACACAAACCAAGGTTACTTGGCATCACCAGAGCCCAATACTCCCATCATTGCAAGTCCTGGACACACCATCACATCAGAAAAGCAAGATTCAGATATAAAATCATTTCTCATGATGATGATGCAGGACTTTAAGAAAGACATAAATAGCACCCTCAAAGAAATACAGAACACAGATAAACAGCTAGAAGCCCGTCAAGAGGAAACACAAAAATCTCTTAAAGAACTACAAGAAAACACAATCAAACAGGTGAAGGAAATGTGCAAAACCATCCAGAATCTAAAAATTGAAATAGAAACAATAAAATAATCAGAAAAAGAGACAACCCTGGAGATAGAAAACCTAGTAAAGTAATCAGGAATCATAGATGCAAGCATCACCAACAGAATACAAGAGATAGAAGAGAGAATCTTAGGGGTAGAAGACACCAT
>NW_022196899.1:17560144-17612783 GCF_008632895.1 Mastomys coucha
CAGCCCTACAAAGGATAATAGATGAAAAACATCAACATAAGGAGCAAAACTACACCCTAGAAGAAGCAGGAGAGTAATCTTTCAACAAATCCACAAAAACCTAATTCCACCTCTTACAATAAAAACAACAGGAAGTAACAATTACTTTTTCTTAATATCTTAATATGAAAATTAATATTTCCAACATATTCTAATTGATTGAAATCCAAAAATATGAGGAATTAGAAATTTATTGACTATCATACAATGGTTTCTCTAATTTGGTAATTGGAGAAAACCATCCAATACTATACAATCCATACACACTTTCAGCTTGTTTGTCCAGGATAGTGTCTTGCTGTGTGCAACATAACGGTCTTGAGATCTTGCTTCTCCTATCTCAGCCTCTCTATTAGTAGTATTGTTTATTTCATGTTTTTACACTATACTATGGTTTTCAGAACAGCTTACATATTTTAAAGTTATTTATATACCCAAAAGAAATGTTGACAATTAAATTGGGAGGGGCTTATAAGAAAATAACCAAGAGTAAGACTGAATGCTTTTCTTGATGTTTGTAACTCTTGTATCAAGTTGCCACAGTATGAACCAAGATTTTAAGCTCTACTAAATATAAAACAATAAACAAAGCATTTTATATATGTTTGTTCATTTAAGAAAATACTAGTAGTGATGTATTATCTTGAAATATACAGTTAATAAGTTTGAAGTTATTTAAAATTTATATTGAGAAAAACATACGTATTTTCAGTATTGTTGTAGACAAGCATCTACATAAGACTGTTAACTTGATTGTTGTTTTATATCAAACAACTTTTATAATACTCATTTTTATTGTTATAATATTTTATAAGTTTTAAAGAATATGACAAAAAAGATATTGTAGGTATTTAAGGGGGTATCTTGGAGGAGTTGGGATACAAAATGAAAACAAGAATGTGAGTTAATTATATATACTTAAAATATGTTTTTAAATGTTAACAAATTTAGATAAATTGAAATCATGTAACTTTTCTCATCATATTGCAATAAAACTTAAAAAAAAGTCAGATCCAAGATCTAAAGATAGAACTATTTCAATGTCAAATATGTTTCTAAATCTCATTTGCTTTGGGAAAGATAAGAAGATTAAATTTGAGAAATATACATCATTTGTACCCAGACTTAGTCTATCTTTAGTACCTAACAAGCTTGACTCAGATGATCCTGCAGTACAGACAGCATCTCTTCAAGAAAGAATAGAAAGTTCCCAGATTTCTTAATCTGTGACATATTTGGCAAGTTGTCTTTCTATATCTATCCACACCATCAATGCATGTTGTCAACAAGTCTCTTGAGTTGACTGAATTCCTGAGATGGCCTGCTATGAGGAGCAACAGTCATATGGGGAGGTCCTATTACCTGGGTAACTTTAGGGAACTATGGAGTTTGTCTGACCTAGCTGCCTTGAGAGGTATATGTTAAAGGTTTTTCAGGTTAAAATAGGCAGTGTTAAAGAAGTGACATTTAGTGTAGAATGTGGTGATTTGAATATGCTTGTCCCAGAGAGTGGTGCTATTAGGAGGTGTAGCCTTGTTGAAGGAAGTGTGTCGCTGTAGAGATGGGCTTTGAGACCCTCCTCCTAGTTGCCTGGAAGACATAGCCTTCTGGCTTCCTTTGGATCAAGATATAGAACTCTGAGCTCCCTCTCCAACATCTAAACACTGGCATCCTATCTTGATAATGGTCTGAACCTCTGAACCTGTAAGCCAGTATCAATTAATGTTTTCCTTCATAAGTATTGCCTTGGTCATAGTGTCTGTTCACAGGAATGGAAAACCTAAGACATAGAAGTCCTACAAACTTTGTTGCTGGAGGAAGGAAATAAGAGGGACATCATTAGTTGATAAAATTCCTGGAATTCATTAGAGAATGTCAGTCTCCTTTCCCTGAAAAGAAGTTGATCCTGGTTAGGAAGAACAATTCAGAGAGCATTTATGCAAAGGGGCCAAAAGAAATTCCTAGTGATGTATTTCAGTTTTGCAAAGAAATAAAATGGTAATAGAAATGTCACAGTTAAAAAATGAAAATGAGGCGGGCAGTGGTGGTGCACACCTGTAATCCCTGCACTTGGGAGGCAGAGGCCAACCTGGTCTACAGAGTGAGTTCCAGGACAGCCAGGGCTACACAGAGAAGAAAGCTTGTCTCAAAAAAACAAGAATGAATAAATAAATAAATAAATAAATAAATAAAATCAACTAACACTGGCAAAATCTAAATTAGAAAAAAAAATATACCCTTTCCCAGTTTCCCCTCTCCTGGAAACCTCCTATCCTATCCCCCCTTGCTTCTATGAGGGTGTTCCTCCACCCCGCCCACTCACAATTCTCCTACACTAGAGCATCTATCAAGCTATAGGACCAAGGACCTCTCCTCCCATTTATTAACATGCATATATTGAGCTTCTGCAATATAGCATCAACACATCTACATGTGCATACATTTTTAAATGTGCTAAATGAAGGCCAGAATGATGGCTAATAGATGGAATACTTCCCACACACACACATGATCATAACACAATGATCTGTGCTCAAGCCCCAGGTTATACTGGAAAAGAAGGAAATTATTCTTGAAATCTCTCCCCTGGTTTCTACATGCCTGCTCTGACACACCCCCAAGCCTGTAATTTTACAAATAACAACAGAAATTTTAAATGTATTTATAAAGATAATAGATGGAAATATTAACTTCAAACAAGTAAATCTAAAGTATTATTCCGATATTACTAAAGAATTAATCCCCCTCAACATGATTCCCCTGGAGTTTGTGTGCTTCACAAGTTTAAGTCGATAATGATCACTATCTACAGGGAAGCAAGAGTGTGGGACAGAAAGCTATGGCTGTGAATACATATAAACTAAACACTGCCACAATCTAATAGAATTTAGGATTCTCCAGAGCTGAAGGTAGGACTCCATAAACATAATGTAAATACTCAGTCCTGGACATATCCATGCTGAAGGACCAATCTACACTTACTTCTACCATCTACACTTCCTTCTAGTCATTGTAAAAAATTTTCTGAAGCAAAATATTCTGGAACCTCTCACAGACATGAACTATGTTTTAAAAAACGTTTAGATTTACCTGGAAGGAATTTACTGTGACATAATTTTGAGAAATATTGAAGTACTCAGGTCCATACCATAGAGGACCAAAGTTAATTAAAGTGAATCATGCTTTCATGTCATTCTTTGCTGATAAGGTTTTCAGGCAGGCAAACTATAGATAAACATAATCCATAAGACTCACATAACACAGATCACATGAACTGTATTTTCCCCTGTGCAAGGTGAGGAGAATCTTCTGCATGTGCCTTGTGTTTTTTGGAACACGGAAGACTACAATTGGGTTTTGAAGTTAATCCAACAACTGATGTTTCCTCTTGTGAAGCTCTCTGTGAAAACGTAACAGTATAAATCTTTCTAAATTGAACTGAACATTCTTTAAAAGGCTGGCTTTTCAAAGAGGCTTACCAAGCCTCTGAACAACAAGATGACTTCACAATGAAGCCCCTCCCAACAGTGACCTATTTGATAATGGAAGATGAATACAAAGTTATGTTAAAATGGAATCAGAACATCTGCTACATTGTGGTGCACACTTTAAATATTTAGGAACAATTACCTCTAATGTTTTGATGTCCTCATAAGCAAACTGCACAGTTGGAACTCCAAGATGGTTGATGAAATAATCAGCATCACCTTGTATCTGCACAGAGCTGACATTGGCTCCTAGGCACTGAGCTCTTCGCATACAATTGAACTTAATTTTCTGAAAAATCAGAATTTAAATATTGTTAACATACAATCATGCTTTCCAGATAATTTATAAGTCAGTGTCACTCAAAATGTGAGCCAAGGATAAGAGAATCAGTTGATATAAATGAAATTATGTTTGAATGAAATTATGTTTATGGTTAGGCTCTGCCATATACTAATAGGACCATTTGAAGGTAGAAGCAGGACTCACTTCTCAGCTTTTTGTGTATGATTCTGAAGCAAACAGCAGTATAGCATTAAGGCAAATGAAGGTGACACCTATCCCTAGGCACTGGCCTATCCCTAGGCACACACACACACACACACACACACACACTGTTAAAGCACTGTTGAAATTTGAAATCACTACTAGTGTTCATAATGAAATTTTATTTTTAACAATAAATTGTAAGCTCGTTGGCATTTTTCATGTAAACAAGCAAACATGTTGTGGATTGAACCATTTAACTCCTTAATTAGCACCTATTGAACACTTTCTCTCTTGCAGCCTGAAATACTTTAAGTAAAATGTCTATAAGTCAACATGCCAGCTGTATTAGCTTTATGACAACACATGTAATGTCAAAAGCACCAAGGATGCCTCCAGACAACTATGTAAAAGGTGGAAGCTGATTGTCATCGCTCTCCAAAGCATGGCCTCAGCTAAAACTGTCAGAGACCATTTACAGCTGATTTTCAATCATAAGCTTCAAAGAATCATCTATGCCTTGACCAGAAGTATAGCAGTTTCCCTAGTGCAAGAACTACTATGACTGGCATTAAAATGAGAGACAGTGATTAGTTCAAAATACAAGTCTTAGTGACTGTGATTGACATTAAGTGGTAATGGTATAATTGGGCCAGGCAATTACTTATGATTGGTCCAAATTAAATGACCAAGGATGGTTGGGATTGGTCCAAATACCACAGCTACCATCATTTGGGCAGGATGTTGATCTGAGACACAGTCTCCTGAGCCGTGTCTCTCCTAAGTTACTTAGGCCCATTTGTTTCTTTGTAGTAGTCTTTTCTTGACTACTTTTAGAAATATGAGCTGAGACAAAATAGTTAAGAAAAAAATGCATCAGAAAGAGCATGGGATATAGCAGAGGAGGAGACTGACTATCATCATGGCTGCTGGCAAGTTGAAAAGGCATTTGTCTCAGCTTACTAGGATCTTGCAGTCATGCTAAGCACAGACCTGATCCCATGAATGCAAGTACTGCTGAGATCCCGTGGACCTGGTGATGTTGTGGTCCAAAGCTCCAGAATACCCAAGTTTTTATGCTCTAACACGCTTCCAAGCATCACACCCTGGCTTCAATCTTAGAACTTCAGCAGACTATTGCTGATTTGATTGTTGAAGATTCAGCTGGAGATACCGTATTGCCACTAAAATTCTGACCTCAGGAAATTGTTCTGCTTATGCGGTACTGACCACACCCCTTTACCCAGTTCTTAATGGCCTTTGAGAGTACTCAGGAAAACTAGGTTGCCCTCTCTAGCACCTTACAGTCTTTATCAGTTCTCTTCAATTTTTCCCATCATTTCAGCTTTTCTTTTCCTCTTCCTCCCCACCCAGTGATTCCGAATGTATTCAGGTAGCTAGGTTTTTTTTTTTCTTTTTACAATATAATAACAGCTAAAGGGAATGTGTGGGCTATCTGTCTCTAGTGGCATTGCATCCGCAATGTGGGTAGGACTGTTAATTTTTCAAGGAATATATCCGTGTAGAGGATAGTAGCTAGTTGCTACCATGAAATGGATCCTATTGGTTACTGCTGGGTTACCTCATCATCTAAGAGCATTGAACAGGCTGAATTTATCCTACCACAGCTCAATGACGAGAAACAATCTTGGGAAGCAGTGGTGGAAAGCAGATGATTAGATACCAACGAACTAAAAGAACAATCTGCAGGATGCACAGTTACAGCAGAAAAGCGCACAATCAGACCACATCAATACAACATAACACTTGAATAGGATAGCAGTAAAACAGGGGCTAGCCAGCAGGTCCACCTCTGAACCGTCTTTTGGTTATCCAATGTTGTAAAGCCCAAGAATTATAAAGTGAATCCCTACAGATGAATGATTGACACGTGGGAAATCTTGAAAGGACAAAGGGAACTCCTCCCTCTGTAGAGATCTCATTGCTATCGTTAGTTCCCAGGCTCCATGTATATCTGGAAGATATTCCACCCCCGTAGCTAGGTCACTAGACACCTCCAGAAGCAGAGACTATGAACTCTCAGAGGAAGATACAACCTGTCTTTTTCACAGACTTCCAAATTAACCATGTCATCAGGGGTTCTGGTTACTCAATGAGAGAGAACCAATTAAACTGAATATAGGTTAGGTGTATACTACAACCATTTAGAATCCACAGTCAACACGAGCATGAGTGACAAGGAGATAAGCGCTCACAGGGTACAATGGCCCCCTGCCCAGCCCCACTATAATCTTCATGTTACAAGAGACCTGATGTTTGTTCCAACATTTCTGTCATTTTCCTTTTTTTCTCTACTTTCATCTTCTTATAGGTCTGCTGTGCCATTTTTACTGTAATTTTAGCAGTATTTTTATTTTTTCATGTTGTTAAACATATATTTACCTCCTTATTTTTACCGAAAATTTTACTTACTTTTTCAGTATTATATATTAATTTAATTTTCTTGCTATTAGTTTTTATTTAATTTCATTATTTTTAATATCCATGATTTTCTTATGTTTTGGCATGCGTCAGTTATTTTCCAAACTTTATCATTCCTATAAAATATTTTTGCTATTTGTTTTCTCTACCTTCGATTTTTTTCCAACTATTTTTCTCTTTCTCATTCCCCTCCTTAACATTATTTTTTGACTCCTCATGTCTTTCCTTTAATTTATGTAACATTTTATGCCTTCCATTTTCCATTTCTCTGCTTCTGTAATTTATTCACTATTTCTACCTTTATATACACAAACACACACATATAATATACAGCTGAATAATAATTTCATAGCTCAACACTTACATATGTCTAGTTATTTTCTATCTTATTAAAGATAAATTAGTGAAGCTTAATTGATTTAATTTTAAATGTATCTGTATTTTATGTTTTGCTATTGTTAACATCATGGTAGTTTGTTTTATATTTTCTGAGTGGCACAAAAAAACAAAACCCTCAAGAATTGATTGCTCTATAAAATAATCTACAAATAACATCACAGAAGATGCTCAAACCAACATAGGTACAATCTTAGCATAGAAAAAAAAAGAAAAATAAAAATACAAGGTGGACAGAGCTACAAGAGGGCAGATGCCACCAGGTCCCAAAGGGACTCCCAGGCTCCAGAGACCCTTAGAGGGTTCACAAAAAGGAAAGGAAGTGGAGGATGAACATCAACCTGAAGAGCATAAAGTATCTGTGAAATAACTGAACCTTTGTGTCTTATAAGATGCTTTCCAAAGTGATTTCATGGAATTCAGTAAGAAGGGTGGAATAGGCAGTAAACGTGGCAAAGAACAGCAGAAGCAATGACACAGTAATGCTTATGGGTACAGGAAGTCAGCTGGAGCAGCAGATAAATGGACATGTTGTTACTGAATAGGGCCAGCAGAATGGTTGGGTCAACACTGCCACCCTCACCCTGTGGGAGCAGAGCTTGGGGGCCACAGCGATGACTGCCATGCTCTGTTGGACTATGAAAGGCAATCTGTGTTCTTGTTGAGCAAGGCTTATTCTGGAGACTCAGTTCAACAGTGAACTACGACCCCAGACATTAGGCGCCTGACACCAGGAGCCCTCAACTCCATTATCCTGTGGCTATCAATCAAGTAGTCAATACCCCAAGCTCCTGGTCTCCTGGCTGTCCTCCGCCCCCACAGTCACCTGACTACGGTCAGGTGTGCCTTCCCCACAGTTACCTGGCAACAGCAAGGTAGCCCAGCCCATTATAAAAGGGGCTACTTGGCCCCTCCTCTCTTTCTTAAACTCTTGTTCTCTTCTCTCTTATCTCTTGTTCCCTCTCTCCGCCTCCGTTCTCCCCTCTCTCCACATGGCCATGGCCAGCCTCTATTTTTCTATCTTCTCTCTCTCTTTGTTTTCTACAATAAAGTTCTAAAATCACGCACCGTCTCTGCTCATCAGGACCCACTATGCTGGAACAATGGAATAATGGAGCAGGTTTCCCTCTAATGAGCTGTCCATCTGTCCAACCTCCTGCAGACAAGCCTCCCTGCACTCCAACCATGGCCTCCAACCAAACCAAGCAGCCCGCTGAGCTAGCTGCCTGAGCTAGCCAGATTCTCCTCCCCGAGGTAAACTGCAAGAGCTCTCCCCCTACCCTCCTCCCTTTACCCGGGGCTAGAGTCCACTTGTGGGTCCATTCTCAGCTATTCCAAGACAGTCAGCAGTCTGGGATGGTTGAGAGTGAGAGCCTGTCATCTCTGGCCTCAGTGTGGTCCAGGGACCCCAAAACCAGCTCTTCTGCGGTACCCAGCGGTCTGTGGTGCCAGAGAGTTGGAGCTGAGACTGTGCCTTCCCCACTCCCTCAGAGCAGGGTTCTGCAGAGGCCTGATGCCTGTCCTTCAGGTGGTTCTGTGGGGGTCCTGTAGCAGTGTTCCTGAGCTCTGGTGGGACACAGGTCTCTCCCAACCCTTTGTGCCGCCCCCACCGCAATGCAGATAGTGCCAAGTGCTGGGTCATATGCTGAGACCTGGAGCTTACGGTGGTCCTGCCCCTGGAAGCTTAACTCAACTGAAAAGTTAGAACCCTGATTCTGGTCAAAAACAGGTTATCTGAGGTGATCCTTAGTGATATTCCAGTATTGATGGTGCTTCAGGAACTTTGAACCAGATGACTCATTGGGATAAGTATTTGCAAGTAAAAGAGTTTGGACAAAATAATATATTCTGTGACACACTGTAGATTCTAACAACACTTTAATAAATGAATGTGCAGCTGGGTGGTGGTGGCGCAAGCCTTTAATCCCAGCACTTGGGAGGCAGAGGCAGATGGACTTCGGAGTTCGAGGCCAGCTTAGTCTACAGAGTGAGTGCCAGGACAGCCATGGCGACACAGAGAAACCCTGTCTCGAGAAAACCAAACCAAATAAATAAATAAATAAATAAATAAATAAATAAATAAATGTGCAATAGAGAGGTGGGAAAGATGGTGAAATGCAGTGGAACCTGAGGCAGTGAGAAGCGGAACTATGGAAGTAGTAATGAAGGTATGGGGTCACGGCTACAGTAGACAAAGAAACATTTCATTCTGACTCCAGACATGCTACCCTACTGCACGATCAGCCTGGTTCTGAGAAACAAGATATCCAAGGTGAATAATGGCTCATTCTTTGGGTTAAGATTCCTCAAAAGACTTTCAGGGTCTGTTCTGCCACCAAGAGACAGGTTGATGCCCATGGTATGTGCTGTCAGAGGAAAGAATGTTAATGTCTGTGCTGCTGATGAAACCATGTTAATAGCCATGATCTGAACTACAGAAGAACTATGATGGTGATAACTATGATGATAACTTGTTGATAATTATGATGGTGACCATGATCCAGGTAAAAAATACGTCTGCAATGGTATGGATGACTACAGGCCCATGACCAAGAAGGGAAGACATTCAAAACTCTTGTGACAACCTCTCCACCCCTAGAAATAGTACAAAGAGAAGACTGTTAAAGAGGATATTTAAACATTGTGGTGAATATGCTGAACTGTAGTTCTACATCAGTAATGGTTTCTGGTGGGAGTAGGGTGACGAAGAACTGTGATGTGTTTAAGAGGCTGGCCACTGGGGAGTTTGACCTTGTGTCAATGACTATATGGGCAATACAAATTGGACTTGGTGGGTTTGGGGGAGGGTGGTAGAAGGGTGTGAGGTGAAACTGGGAGGAATTGGAAGCAAGAATGATGTGGGTGCATTGTATGAAATTCCCAAATAATTAATAAAGTTGTGGGAACAATCAATCAACAATAAAACAAGGTGACATAACTTCTGCAAAAGTGAGTGACTCCTCAACTCAGAGCTCAAAGGTAAAATTATTGGTGAATTTTCAAAGAGTGAACTAGTAAAAAAACGATCAAAGACTTCAAAGAGGATGCAAACGAGGAAATGAATTCAAGTCAGGACATGAAGAGGGAATGTCAGCACAATAGGAAAACCTCAGCGAGGTGAGAGAATGAACGAGGAATAGACAGGAAAAGGCAGCAGCATGGACAATTTGGAAGAAAAATTAGTATACAAAGTGGAATTTAAGGAGAAAAAAAGAAATCTTGGGAATGAAGAATAATTCAAGGAAACAAATATAATCCTATGGGAAAAAATATCACTAATTACCCTTGATTGAACTGAAAAAATATATAAAAAATATAGACAAAAGTTAAGAACATAAAATATTCAAATTATACTAATGAAAAGAAATGATGAGTGACTGAAACTGCATCGTCATGGAGAGTTTTCCCAGTGTGGTTGAAGCCTTAGTGTGATCTCCAGTTCCACATCAACCTGGTGTGGTGGTAAAGGTGTGTAATCCCACACATGAGTGGTGGAGAGAGGATGATTAGAAGTCAAGACTATTCAATGCCATGCAGAGTGTGAGTGTAGTCTACCCTATAAGAAGCTACCTGTAAAAAAGGCATAGCCAATTGGGATATGTATAACCCAGATAACAAGAATTCATGGGGTAATATGAGAAACTTAGGTAAAACCTGAAAGCATACAGAATCTAGCTATTGAAATAATTCCATGGTATTTTCCAAATCCAGAAGAGGAATGCATATCAAAACACAAAACACATTTAGAATCATATCTAGATATGGCTACCTTTCCATGACATATACACTCAAATGTCAAAAAATACAAAGCAAATAAACACCATTAAATGCTGTAAAGAAAAAGCTTTGAATTGTCTGAACAAGTAAGCATGTCAGAATAACACAGACCTCTTATCAAGTAACCTTCAAAACCAAGAAAGTATGAATGATATATTCCAAATCCTGTAAGTAAATAAATGCCAACCCAAACTGCTATCTTAAACCTGACAGAAAAAATATTGCATGACAAACAGAAACGGAGACAGTTCGTGACTACCAAGCTAGCAATACAGAATAAAATGTGACAGTGCCAGTCATGAGGAGCACGGGAAAGAGAACATATCATGACAGTATCCAAAGAACAAAGGAGCCCTGGGAAGGAACTCATCAGGACCAACACAGTGGGCCATTTAACCCCGATATGAGTAATGGAGAAATTAATTTCCCAACCAATTAGGAAACAACTATCAAAATTTTACGGATAATTAAACAACTCTTAACAATAACCTTGAGTGTAAACCTCCTCAGTGTATCAATAAACAACCAGCCACCTATTGTCTAAAAGGAGAAAACTTCAGTAGTGAAGACCTCCAGAGACTGATAGTTCAATCATACTAAATAATATATTGAGTATATAGAAACAGAAAATGAGCTGGCTATTAGGTATTCTGATACCGGAATACCTAATTCTGATAGCTAAAATTAGTCATAAATAAAACCACTACATACTACTAAGGTGAAAAAATTATCAAGAGGCTATCCCAAGGCCAATGAGATGAGATGGCTTAGCAGGTTAGGGAACCTATTGCAAAGTCTAGTGATAGGGTTTAATCTATAAAATCTACCTGGAGGAAGGAGAGAACTGACTCCCTCATGTTGTATTCTGAATTCCATATATGAATTATGTCAAGTTCACACCCATGTCTATAAATACACATGAACACATGGAAATAAAAAAAAATGTAAGTCATATTTTTAGAAGAGCTAACAATTACATATATATATTATATATATACATATACATATACATTATATATATAATATATTATATATATATGTATATATGTGGAGCAGTGGTCTGTTCAGGCAATGCAGACTCAGTCGAGTAATTGGCCTTGAACTCTGGAGCCTCAGTGGGCAGTTTCTTCTTGCTGGGGGCGGAAGGAGCTCAGCTATAACTCCTGAGTCTTTCGCTCCTGTTTCAGTAACAACCCCTCACAGCTGCCCCGGCAGGAAATGCGTGCTCTATCAGGCAAACAATTCCCCAAGCTCCCAGCATTCTAGCTGGTCCCTACCTCCAGTATTCTAACCATAGCCAGGCATGCCTCAGCCCCAAAGACAAATAGCCATGCCCCATACAATATAAGGGGCAGTTCACCTTCCTCCCTCTCTTGCTTCTTTCTTCCTTCTCTTGCTCTCGCCCTTCTCCATCTCTTGCTTCTTTTTTTCCTCTCTTGCTCTCTTACCCTCTTTCCTCTCTTGCTTTCTTTCCCTCTTTCCTGCTCTTTGTTCTCTTCTCTTGCCTTCTTGCTCTCTTGCTTTCCTCCTCTCCTTTATCTCCTCTTCTCCTCTCCTTCCTCTCATTTCCTTCTCTCTTCTGGACTGGCCTATTTTCTCTTTCCTATAATAAAAGATCTCATTTATACATTGATTCCTTTTTGACTAATGTACCTCGCCTGCAGGCCTCAGCTGCAGAGAGAGACCCAGGCCACAGCCGCGAGCCGCCCACGGCCCGCCCACGGTATAACATATGCGTATACTATATGCTGAGATATCTTAGAACAGGTTCCAGTGACATCCAGGAAGTCATTTGGAGTACTTTGAAAACTTATATTCAAAGATATTAGAATATCTGAAAGAAATGGATGTATTTAAAGATACAAATGACCTACCAAAATTGTATCAATAAGGTACAACCATCAACCAAACCCATACAATGGAAATAGATTGAAGTAGTAAGAGCCGATGTCCCCACACACACATAGCGAAGGACAAAGACTAGACATACTTTTTTAAAAAAAAAAGATCTAACATCAATATTCTGCAACTCAATCTACAAAATAGAAAAAAAAAACAAACAAACAAACATTGTTAGCCTCATTCAAGGAAGCTTTCACGACCCTAAAAACAAAGCTTGATAAACACACACACAAACACAAATGACATAAAGCATCACAAATCATTGACATACAACATGACAATATTGCAACTCAGAGGACCAGTGAGGCTAATTTAACATGTACAAATAAATAAATGTAAAGCCACACATAAATGGACTTAACAACATAAATCACATGATGAACTTAGACACAGTAAAGTCTTTTGATACAATTCTATATCTCATTTCAAGACATACACTTTTATTCATTCTAATCACCACTGAAAGCAGGATAATGGCAATGTAACCCAGAATGCTTTTTTGACCTGATGAAACTTTAAAAATACTTTAAAATATAACCAGTTAAAGACTACCACTGCGTATGTTAGCACACCTATAATTTCAACTCTTATCTTAGGTAACGATGAATTATGTCAGCTTTTTAACTGTAATGATAGATATTTCAAACATAATGTTTTACTGTTAATCCAATTTTCTCAGGAGTTAACAGAAAAATCTTTGCAACAAAATAAAAAATATGTTCAAATAGAGACCCAACATAATGTGTTTATAAGTAACAGCAAAGGTTTAATTTAAGTTTTTGTACAAATGTCTTAGGTGATGAAACTCTTTTTAACTAGAGAAGATTATTGTGTTACAGTGTCTCAGTAACCACATTTTTCTCTTTACAAATATAACTTCCTGAAAAGGGAGTTAATACTCTTAGTCTGACCACATCCTTGTTATGATTAGCCACTGAAAGTGCTATATCTACCTGAAGTACTTGTTGAATATAATGTTAAATATTCTCAAAGACAAACCCCAAAATTAAGAAAATTAACACATGAAATACAAAGCAACTACTTTACAATATGCTAAAACTCCTGAATATTTTTTAGTGATCCAAATATTAACATTTTTCTTTGAAATTATTTATTCATAATGGATCATTTTTTTCTAGTTGAACCTTTGTGCCAAAGGTAGGAGAGATAGTCAGCAGGGCTGGATAACTGGTCTTCCCAACCAGCCTGAAATACTCTATATTTTATTGAATTGGGACACAAAATTTTAAATGTCCTGTACTATTACTTGTTATCTATTTCTGCTATGTACCTAAATAATGAGTCTGTGCCACTATTTAGGTAGTTTGTAACCCTACCGGTACAACCATCTAACCTTTGCAAGACTACATCTTACCTTACCCAGCATCAGTGACAATATCAGATGGCTTGAATTTTTGCATATTTTATTCTCAAACTCTGTACCAAGTCACAGCTGTATTCCTTAGAGAGAAGGCATCTATTTCTCTCAAAAGAATTGTATAGATCAAGAATTGACAATTCTAAATTAAACTTTACATGCCTATTAAAGAATTATTTTTAAATGATATCTATGTAAAATAATTGACAGTACTGCCATTGTTGTGTATTAACTACCTTCTTATAAAATGTTTTATGTTCTCATGTATGTAAATTCTTAAAATGTTAGTAATGGCCTATTCCAATCACTCTTGACTTTTATTTTCTGAAAATTACATTTTTTTTTATCATCAGTATTTCATTGTTTAGGGAGACAAAACTGATTGTGAAATATAAAATGTGTCAGGTGAGAGATTTTCTTCATCTAAACAATTTGATTTAGACATTGCCTAACCTGAGTCACAGTCACTAACAGTTCCCTATTCATCACTGGAGCCTATCATCCATGGCTGGAAATGTAGTTCAGTAATATTAGAACGACTATGCCATAGCCATAAGCAAGCATGAACAACAACAGGAGGAAGAGAGAGAGAGAGAGAGAGAGAGAGAGAGAGAGAGAGAGAGAGAGAGAGAGAGAGAGAGAGAGAGAGAGAGAAAGAAAGAAAGAAAGGAAGGAAGGAAGGAAGTCAAATTCTTAGGTTTGACTCTAAGTCATATATATCTGCTAGGAATATTTAGTTTTCAAAGGGGCACTTTAGTAGATTTTAGGTGATCCATACCAAGTAATGGATAGGAATAGACTCAACCCTTACAAGCACTAATATCTCTGAGGAGAGTGAAAAAAATGTTATTTTCTTTATTTTACTAGAAGTTAAACACTGTGGGAGAAGGAAGGTTGCTAGCAAATTTGTGCAGGTCAATTAACTTTTTAAATTTATTTACAAGGCTGAGTAAATTCTTATTAACTATTTTATCTAAGGGGTTCAAAATGATCTAGATTTAATGTTTGATAACAAGCATTTTTATTCCAGCTCATAAAATAAGCAAGTTCAGGCAACAACCGTGTCTGTCACTTGTTTAATTTCTCGCTGCAAGTCCGCTGAAGACCTGAAAGAGCATCTCCAGCCAAATTCTCAAGAGGCACAAAGCAAGAACCTTAGCAAATGAGCTTATGTGAATGTTGTAGAAATTAAATTACCATTATATTAATTAAAATGTCGTGCTAAGTTATACTAACAAGTATTTTAAATACTTTAAAGTTTGTCTTTATATATTCTTCCACACATGTAAATATTCTATACCTCATTCCTTCTTTCTAACTCTTACAAGACTCCTATCCCTACATCTCCTACTCAACTTCCTGTCTTCTTGATAGTAAGACTGATATATATATATATATATATATATATATATGATACATAGATGTGCACTGTGATATATGATATATAGAATATATGATATATAATATGATATATGTGTTGTATGATATATGGAATAAAGATATAAAGGTATAAAGATAGGCAGATGATTAGATGATTTGATGTTTACATAGATTAGATATTACACATTAGATATATATATATATGCAGATATATGCATATATATACATGTATATATATGCATAGTTACTATTGTGGGGAATCTTTTTGGAATTAACACTCAATCACCAATTACAGTGGAAGTGAGGATATGTCATCGCCAAACCAAAGTCAATACAAGGCTTCAGTCTCAGGTGTAGTTTGCATTCTCATTTTATACTCTAAAACCACAAGATGGGGAGTACAGGCATGCAAGAGCGTACAGCCGTACAAGTGGGAGTCAGTAGGTTGTTAAGGCAAATGACCCATTGTTTCAGCTAATTCTCTAAGTTATTGTGTTCCTCGAAGCAAATGAAC
The DNA here is from genome assembly GCF_008632895.1 of Mastomys coucha. Classification (NCBI taxonomy): domain Eukaryota; kingdom Metazoa; phylum Chordata; class Mammalia; order Rodentia; family Muridae; genus Mastomys; species Mastomys coucha. Next base: position 17,575,945 of record NW_022196899.1, read on the forward strand.
TCAAATTTGGCAAATAGTCAGTACAAGATGTGCTCTGAGTAAATCTCTCGATAAATCATTATCTAATAATTGATCTCTCTACCTCATTCTGCTTCAGTATCATATTCTGAAATACTTAAGCCTGAGTTTGTGGCTCACACTTACAATTGTAGTACGTGGAAGGTTGAGGCAGGAGGATCAGCAATATTGTGAGGCCAGTCAGGTACATAGTGAGTTCTAAGTCATTTTATACTAAAGTGTACAGAATTCTTAAATCTAAACCAAATTCTTTTAAGTAATGTATTTGTGTTTAACAGCTCAAGTCTTCTATTTCTCTTGCGTTCTGCTTAACCTGCATTTACTAGTCAAAGAATAGCTACTTTGACTGCTTGCATAAACAAAGTACATTTAGAAGAGAAGGATTACAGTCTATAAATTAACTCATTTCATTTCAGAATTATCTTCTAACCTCATCTGGGTAGAATTAATCCATCCTTTGGTTTACATGGAGTTCAAGCATACAGAGGTTTCTCCACCGCAGTCATGATGGTCAACCACTATAAAAAGTTTCTCATTACAAACACCATGTCTGTGCCATCCGTTAGAGAATCTGTGTGCCAAACACATTTGGCTATGGGAAGTCTGAGTAAATGGCGCATTGATAAGTCTATCTGTGAGGGCCATACTGGATGAGATTGTTATTTGAGTAAAACAAGCCCTCATCCAGCCAAAGGAAGCCCTGAATGGGTGAGATGGCTGATCCTCCTATGAGGTAGAGGTGACTCCTGTCTGAGCCCTGTTATGTTGTGAATAATATACTGTATGATAACTGCTCCAATATCTTTGCGTCTTTGGAAGGTCCTCATCATGTTTGATGCTGGCCACTCTCATGTTAAACCTATTTCTTCCTGAATTACAAACTTGAACCTAGAGCAGCAAATTCCATAGCCTTTCTCCAACACTACTCATATTACCTCTAAGTGCAACTGAGAGTTTACTAGAAAAATATAGCACTGCTCCAAATGACCTGTGGCTAGCACACTAGCTCCATGTACACTCACCCAGAATACTGTCCCCACAGGATCTCTAATGGCCAGAACAGGATATGGATTTTATGTCTTTGTGAAGGATAACCAGTCTGGACTCACACGCTGTTCCACGCTGAAGAACCGGCTGACATAACATAACTCGGGCTATTATTTCAGCAGCCTTCTTGAGGTCTGTCTTAAATAGCTTTGCCAGCCTCTCAGGCACTGCTATTTTAAATAATATGGTGTCAGCACTTCCGTGATAGATACCAGCTGCCAAGCATTAAAAAAATTAAATTTAGCCAAAAAACCTAACTGGCTTTCAAATAAACACTGTTTTAAGCTGCAAGTATTTTGATGAAATACTTAAACAAAAAATCTTTGATGAAACAATATAGTAACTTCCCTTTAAAAAATAAACATTTGGAAGACTAGCCCAGAAACATGAAACAGCTGGAATTGCTTTGCATACTTAGAAGTACCAACAGGATGTAGGGCAAAGTTTGCTCTTCTGCCTATGACCAAGGCTGCAGGGCAGTTGTAAATCACATAGGAACTCTGAAGTTTCAAACAGGCAATTCATTTAATTTCAGGAGGACACGAGGAGAAAAGGATGGAAAAAATGCACACTTAGCAAGCAGCAGGGCAGAGGATGTGGACAGCAGAGTAGCACACATTACCATTTCAAGCAAGTGAAGTGCTGAAAGTGATAAATTGGACAGAGAAAGAAACACCATCAGCAGGAATACGTCTAGGTCTGACAGATGGAGGCATTGCAGCATAGGTTTAAAGCCCTACACAGGGAGAAGGGCTAGCAAAGAAAGAGCTTCACTGGAGGGAGCCCAGCAAAAGCTGGCAGGCCACTGTTGTATCTAGGGAAGACTGCTTGGCAGCTGCCCAAATGCTAATCTTAGCGCCCACCCAATGCCAGCCATCACCGCTTGGCTTCGACGTGTCATGCATGAGGACCACCATCTTGTTATCGTGCATCACCGTCTTTCCATCACATCTTTTATTAACACTTTATGTTCTTGGGGTTTATTTTTCCTTATGTCATACACATTCCTAAAGGCAGAAAATCTATTTTATGCATTTTTTTGCTGTCTTTGTATAGGTTTGTAAAATAAAATAATACAAAAAGCTTGTAAATGTGCTGTCAGTCTAACAATGCCAGTTTAAAAACTGTCTTTGCGAATTTCTATCAGTTTGTTTTCTACAAGTGTGGGGTGGTGCACTGTTATTATATTATAATATAATATTATTATATTATTAATATTATATATAACAATTAATATAATATAATATTATTATATTATAATATATAATAATATAATGTTATTACATTATATATAATATTATAAATATATATAATATATATAACACATATATATATTATATATAATATAATATTTTATTTATGTTTATATACATGTGTGTGTATATATATACACATATATATGTGTGTATAGCTATATTCATATACTATATACATATATATATGTATATATACATATATATACTAAATAAAAGCTCAAGATCATTATATAAAGGTCTTTTGTGATTAAAACAGTCAGGTATTATTACCATCTACAAACAGCCTCAAGTTTTGTAAACAAAAACCAGTTCTGAGGATAAGAGTCAACTTCAGTCATACGTTTAAACAAAGTAAATATCATTAAACCAAGCATTTACAAAAAATTCTAAAGGTATTTACTGATGGAATGTTATTTAATTTGGCAACTGCAAGTACTATACAGAGGAAGGAGAGGGATGATGGTTTTACTGAGTTATAGAGCATTGGCAGGGCAGCAGTAACAAATCTGGGTTCAGTAGCCAGTCAGGCTACATAAATGATCAGCTGCCTTGCACGACTAGCAGATACCCACTAGAAAGAAAAGATCCATGTGGAAGCACTTGGAAAGATTAAGTGAAAAAGCTACAGCCTGACCCACCAACAAAAAGAAGAAAAGACATCACAGAGACATTTAGCAGAATTGAATTTTAGGGAAAATCTAAAACATCTTATTTTTTATTGCTTTTGAGAGTGGAGTCCTGACTAATCCTGATGCTAGTAGTTTGACTTATAGCCAAGAAAGCACAAGACCTGAACCCTCGTGTAATATGACACTTTATTTGTTACAGAACTTTCAAGGACCAAATGGAGCTCAGTTGGCAGGAGATTACTGGCACTTCTAGACTGACCCTAGATCCCAGAGACTTATCCATTACTGTACTAAATTAACGATGATCTAGGTGAGAGACAAATTATTTGTTTACTTTCTTTGATTTGACATACTTAGAAAATACAATCTGAGCTGTCAGCATAAACTGAAAATTGTCATTTGGTTTTAAGCATGCACAGAGAACTGCCCACAACTCCTCTGTACAGTGAATATAATGGAAGGCATGAAAGAAAAGGGAACTTTAAATGGTCAAAACTAAGGTTGATTTGGTTGAGTAAGATTAGTTGATTCAGTCTATAAATGTTCCTTAAAATGGAGAAAGCGTGAGATTATTACAATTTTGTCACCAGCAGTATGTCTTAAAGTGTCTATTTGACATTAAATGAGATCATGTGGAATTTCTTCCATATACTCAACTGAATTAAGCAATTAATACTATGATATTCTATCTTACTGTAAGTAAATGATTGAATTTCACATCCAAGAAAATTATTATAATCTGTTGTGTTCATTAGTACATGCTTCCAAATTTATAAAACCATATAAAAATGCAACAGAAATGAAGAGAAGTTATTAGTATAGCATGAGGAACATGCTTCACATCTTGCACTTTAATTGAATATTTTTCTACTAACATAACTATAAGAGCAATGACAAGAACACACATTTAGTATAACATGTCTTTAAAAACTTACAAAGAGGAAAAATTTCAGTTTTGAGGAGCACATAGTTTAGTGAATTTCTGTGATTTAAAAGTGTATCTATGTATGACAACATGAACTAGATTTTCATCATATGATGATGATAAGATTCCAGTACTAGTAACAAAATAATTTAGGATGTGAATGGCCTCTTGTCATTTGCAATCTGAGGATGTTTTCATATAAAATTTAATATTCTATTTTTGTTTGTTTGTTTTTTAGTGTAGAATAGAGTTTATTAAGGGCATGGGGAGGGGAGATAAGCAGGTAGAAGAGGCAGAGAAAGGCAGAGAGTGGGGGAAGGAATGGAGAAAGAGGGGGAAGGGAAGAGTGAGAGCAAGAGAAAGCAATAGAGCAAAGGCTCTATTTTCCTTTTCATTACAGATGAGCAGAGAAAAGTGAAAATGAAGACATTATCTGTTAGGGGATTATTGATCTTTTGGAAACTTTAAAAAAAGGAATAGCAGTGCTGAATTCCACTTTATTTCATTTATAGTTCATATTTATACCTACAAAATATTTTCTTTACTATCATTTTAATGTTTGTTTAAGAGGTTGGTTATAAACAATTATTTCTGTTCTATATATTATGCATGGCATATGCATGTTTTTAAATGATTTTAAATCCTTACATTATTTATTGTCAGTGGGCAGAAGTTCTAAGCCACTCAATTGAAGTCACACTTTCCAAAGTAATGAAATTGATACATAGTGTGTTTTTCCTATGCAAATACACAAAATAAAATATAGTAAATAAATTAGGAGAGTATAATTAGGGAGACTCTCTGGTCTCTCTCAAAACATCTTCAGCAGCTTTGCTTTACCTTAAGGAGCAGCCCATTGTTCACTGTGCATGTTAATTCCAATGTGACTGCTCTTACATTTGAGCCACAATTAAGAACAACAACAGCGATATGCACAATAACAACAACTATACAAGACCTCGACTGACTGACTAAGGGCATGTGTCACTGAAAACCAAGACAGGAAAAGGAGGATTCTCATTCCAAAAAAGGAAGGTGCATTTGTATGGCAAAAGGTCCTAAAGTGTTCCTCAGATAGTTAAAAATCTAAAGCTTAATAGTCATTTATTTCTGGAATTTTTTTTCATATTTTTGTGCTGTAGTAGACATTGATTAAATGAAATATTGGAATATAAATTTTTGGAAAATTGAGACTATGAAATATTTAATCTTTAAGTTAAATTGGTGAAATATAAATCAAAAGTATAAAAATATACAACTATAAATTTTTAAATCTATACATCTTATATGGTATTAGACTCCTTTAATCCTAGTCCTTGGAAAGTAGAAGCAGAGTGGTCAGGAAGTTCAAGGTCATTGTAAAATGCATTGCAAGTTTAAGTCCAGTCTTGGCTACATGAGACCCTATCCCCAAAACAAATAAATCAATTGTATTATAGGATTATTATAATAAGAAAAAAATCAGTCTTATGCCAAGTAAGTCATATATAAGTGAGAAAATGTATTTGAAGAAGGTTTCAAATTATATATAATCCATCTATTAATTTTATGAGGGAATGTGGAAACTGAGTCTTGGGAGAAAAATGTGGTAGGACCATTTGCCCCAATTTTACACTCTTGGTTTATACCTATAGAACTCTACGTCATATCAAAGCCACAGGTACTTTCTTATCTGTGTTTACTGCTGATCACAATAACTGGGAAACAGAATCATCAGCCTAAATATCCATCAGTGGATAACCGGGGGAACTGGCTATACACAGTGGGGTTTACTCAGTCAAAAAGTAAAGTGAAAACAGGGCATACTTTAGAAAACGAATTGAACTGGAAATTATTAAGTAAAGAGACCTAGACTATGAAAGAGTAAGAGCATGACTTCACTCATATATGGATCAAAGAGTTTAAGTTTTATACTTGCATATCGATCACAACAAGTAAAAGAGAGATTTTTCTAAGGAAAGGCAAGAGAGAAAGATAGGATAGCACACATTTCATTTGAAAGCAGAATAGAAGCTACTGGGACCAGTAGGAAAGGGGACAGGGATAGCAGTGGGAAATGGAAGAGGAGGCTCAGTGTTTCAAACAAGCACTATGGGAATGCCATAGTGAAACCCATCAATTTGAATGGTTCTTAAATTAAATGCACTTTAAAATTAAATGAAAGACTACTATTTTTCCCCATTCAGTAGCTATTATATAGAGATAATTAACTAAAAGCAAGGTATATGGTCAAGAAATGGCAGACGATACAGTTTATATATTCTTTTCCTCTTGCTATTTCATTCTTATCTTGTAGCACTGACAGACTAACAGTTGCTGTCAAGCTCAAACTCTTTAAGAATCTCAGGTAGACACTGATTTCTCACTGCTGTGACAAAATACCTGATCAAAGCAAGTAAGAAAGGAAGGATTGATCTCAGCTTAGGCTTCAAGGGGATTCCGTGCATCAGGGCCAGGCCCTCCTGGCAGAAGCAGATGGGCATTGCTGTTTACACTGCATCCTTAGTCTGGATGCAGAAAGATGCATGCTTGGACTTCATCATTTTTGCTTTTGATTCAGTCTGTTATCCACCGTACAGAATAATGTATTTCCACTTCATTAACCTAATCTGAAAGCTTCCCCATAAATATGCCTAGGGGAATTCCCCGTAAATATCCCTTGGCAATTCTAAATTCAGTCAAACTGACAGTGTAGATTGACAATCACAGTTCATTACTGGTGTTTCTTATTTTCTGTTTTGATGACCAAATCACAAATAGTTCATTATATTTAAACGAATTTGCTAAATGGGGCATGATGGGAACTTGATAACATAGTGATTAATATGTATATATATGTTCATGTATACATGCACACACAAATACATCAATAGATTGATTAAGAAGATTTTTTTAAATGCCCAACTCCTAATTATCCCTAGCTCATCCTCCGCAGCAAAACCTCTTATGAGGAAGCTTGTATTCTTTCTATTCTTTCTCTTCAGCTTTGATGCTCTATTGTCTTTGAACAAATCATCTGGCTATTTTTTTTTCTAAACAAAATTCCATAAATCCAATGTTTTAAAAAATTTTGTCCCTTCAAACAGTATATACTAGCGACTTCTGATGAGCAAAGGTTCCATTCAGATAATGCATCACCTGAAGCCCACTGCACAGAAATACTGATTGAGAAGCCTTAGACTGACTCATGATCTTTTCTGGTTCTCTGTCATTGTATAGTCCAAATACATTACCGAATTCCAACACTTCTGCATAGACAGATCTAGAATACAAATACAGCCACCCATACACACCATTCTGTCACAAATGTAGAGTCTATAAGATAAGGAATTTAATAAATTTATAGCTATTTCTTTCTTTCTTTTGTTATTGTAGAATCTTGGAGTCCTTACCTCTGTAAAGGCCCATAGACAACATACAGCATCTTCTGCCTATTGGTTTTACATAATTACCCACTAATTTTCATCAGAGTCATCCTACAACCAAAGCAAATAATTTTTCTCCTCTTACTTTCTTAATTTTCTTCATCCAGAAAGTGGAGATTCGATGTAATTGAACCAGTTACCTTAGACAAAGACAATATAAATATTCCTATTATATTTTCCAAACTCAAATAATTTTTAAAAGATCATACATTATTTTCTTAATTAATTGGTCTTTGTTGATTTCTCCTTCAAGAAAAAGGAGGAGAAGGAGAAGGAGGAGGAGGAGGAGGGGGAGGAAGAGGAGGAAGAGGAAGAAGAAGAAGAGGAGAGGAAGGGGAGGAGGAGGAAGAGGAGGAGAAGAGGAAGAACTCACAGAACAATAAGAACTCACAGAAAGAAATCTTCTGGCTTAAATATAGTTTCATAATATAGGGGATAGATGACCTGGCTCACTGGTTAAGAGCTCTTGCTCTTCTTGCAGAGGAACTGGGTTTGGTTCCTGTGACATACCTATGACTCCAATTTCAGAGAATTCAAAGCCCTTTTCCAGTTTCCATGGGCATATAGAGACACACAGGTTCACATAAATAAAAATAAGCAATTTTTAATAAAATTATGAAGCTATATATTTAAACAATACATAAATAGTAGATTTTGTAGAAAATATCCCAAATTATACAATGCAAAAGATACTTTCTCACTATAAGATATTGTATCATGTTTTTACTAATCCTATTACTGCTGAAAGTATGTTAATATAAAATTAAAACACTGGTTATTCTATGAGCTTAAAGGTGTTTAAAATGGGCTCTGACTCCCATAGTAAAAAAGGTGATCCAGTGTCTGAAATGCTGAGATTCAGTGTGACTTAGCTGTGAGGCCTGTCCTAAATCTAGCCTAAAGTGGGAACAGAAAATTCCAGTGACACTTTAATTACTAAGGGAATTCCTGACCATGTGAAAATATATCCTGTGGAAATAATTAGAAGAATAGGACAGTATTTTCAGGAGTGAAATAGTGTTTCTTGGGTCTGGACCATTGCCTTTCCACAGATGTTTACACCTGGTCTCTTAGACTCCCTGAGCAATCTGTAAGAAATCTTTGAAGCCTTCACAGACAGGGAACTCAGAAGAGTAAGGGTGTACATTAAATGAAATCCCTCAAACTCATGTCTCCAGTTAAAAAAAAAAATGCCAGTTTTCAAACACAGATGTGAAAAGCATGCAAAGAAAGGGTGCGGAGGTTAGCAGGAAACAGTTTTATTAAATGAACCTCTATTTTCTTTGATTGATTACTCCAACTGGAATAATAAACAGCCTATTGGGGAAAAAGTGAAGGCACGAAGAGACACCATCACTGTCTTAATAGTGAGAGGCGGGGAAGCGCCAGGATGTGTTTAGATATCATTGATAGCTGCATTAATCACTTGTCAAAGATGATCCAAATCAAATGTGTTCAACCACAATGTTCTCTTCAAATAAGATGAATTACCTTTGAAAAGTAAGCAATGTCTAAAATAGAAATAAATGACAGCCTTGCATTGACAAAACAAAGTTTTGCTCTTGAATCTTTTGTCAAATACGGAAATATACGCCAGAATTATTTTTAACAAAAAAAACCTGCTGGACTGGAAAATAAAATTATTATCATCAATATCCATTTTAAAAAATTTAAGAAATATTAGAAATGTTGTATAAAATGTACTTATATTCACAATATGAGCATGTGGGGGAAAGTCACATATTTAATTTTGATATAAGAGTTTGGTTTATGTAATTTGGGAGCATTCGTCAGTGAAATCTTCAATTAAGTATTTTGTCAGCTTTGTAATCTGGATAGAATATGTAAAATATCTATACCATAATCACTACAATGGATTAGTTAATAATAGTACTTATATCTTAGTGGTAATTTGGGGATTATAATGGATATGAACTAAATACCTCATAAAGCAGGTAAAGAAACATTCTGTGCTTCCAAGGTTTTAATTACCAAGAAAGGTAAGGGTTTGGAAAGAAGGATCAGCAATTAAGATCATTTGTTGATCTTACACAGGATCCATTTAGGGTTCTCAGCACTCATATAACTGCTTACATCCACCTGTATCTCCAGTGTCGGAGGATTCCATGCCTTCTAGCCCCTGTGGGCATTGACAGTCACACTCTGCATATACACACGCTTAAGGATACACACGGATACACACTCCCAACATCCTCACACACCTCCAACGTCCTCAGACCCACCCACACAAATAGAACTTAAGGTACTATTGAACATCTGACCCATAAATCTTTCACAAAAACTTCATATTTTTAACACAGAAGAATAAGGGAAACATGATTTGTGACTTCAGACGTATTGCCATGGTCCATAAAGCTCCATGCTAATATTTCATTGCATTCAGCAATGGTGATATGGACAAATTTTATTTTGATTTACATGGTGTCTTCCTATATAAGTCCTTCTGACAATGTATGAAGGAGAGTGGGAAGTCTCATAAGGAGCTAATAATGGATTTCTCCACTCACTCAAATACTGCAGAGAGATTGGTAGGCTCTTCTTCACCTGTCCTTTGATTTGCTGTGCTCAGAAATCTTATTCTTTAACAGTACGGTATAACAGCCTCCATTCTTTTTTGGTCCCTTCAGTTAAGTCTTTCTATGAATTACTATAGTTTATCCCACCTGTGCTATATCTGCTTTGCCGAATCCTCAGCAACGTGAGATTTGATGATTTTAATACTTGCCTGCTCATCCCTTGGTTGTGTAGTAGATAACAAATGCATAGCAAAATTTTGTTTAAATCCTTTGCTTAAACATCAAACAAGTGAAATATTTTATGCCCAGATTGTTAGGCCTTTAATGGATCTGTAACACTATTCTTGTTTATGAAACTGAGCCCTTAACAGTTTGGTTCAGCTTTTATTAAACTAAAAAGTCATAGAACACAGCAGTTTTATTTAATTTATGAATTGAGTTGTGTCAGGATGAAAAACACAGGATAATAAATATTTAACAGAAACTAATGCAAAATGTTTTACATGCCAGATACGATGCTCCCAACACCTTATCTCTTATTAAACAACCAAAGAAATAACAACATTATTCAAGCTGAAGCTAGACTACAGATACCACACAGTGAAATAACAACGACGAAAACAACAGAAAAGGCCCACGATGAAAACAACAGAAAAGGCCCACACAGACACCGTGGAAACAATTAATTCCTTGACAGTGCTGAAAGTGCTTCTAGTCATAAGCTTGTGGTTTAGAAGTTTACTATATGCAAACTTGCTTATAAATCTAACATGCTCTCAAATACCTTAAAAACTAACTTCACTAATAAGGGCTGCCAGTGCATAAATGATTAGCTAATCCAGCACTCTTTGGATCATTGTACTTGGATTAGGGGATTTCCTTTTAATGCTAGATTCTTGCTGCTTACATTCTTATTAGCTGGATTCTAGCTGGGTGAGTTCACAGAAGTCACATAAACTGATCCTGTTTTTCTTTCTAGAAAATGAATATAGAAATACCTGCTTTGTTCTCTCCCACAGTGTGGCTAAAGAACCCACTTGGATTTTGAAACTTCTTAATATCAGTGGCTTTGAGATTTGATTGCTGCTAGTACTATTATTGTTATGTTTAGAAGAAAGTCACATACTGGGCTGGAGAGATGGCTCAGCAGTAGAGAGCATTCGCTGCTCTTACAGAAGATCTGTGTTCACATAGTGACTCACAAACAGAACTAACTCAAGTTCTAGGAGATCCAGTGCCCTCTCTTGGCCTTGACAAGCACCAGGTACACATGTGATGCACATATACTCATGCAAGCAAAGCTTTCAAACATATAAAATAAAATAAATATTTTTAAAAGTTACATGATTTTTCTTAGGTATTAATTTCTTTGAAGACAGGCTTTCAAAGGCTACTTGGCTGAATGAATGAATGCCAGAGGAATTTCAGTTTGGAATAGGACAGTTGTTCTCAACTTTCTTAATTATTTGACCATTAAATATAGATTTTCATGTGGTGACACCCATCCATAAAATTATTTTTTTGGTACTTTATAACTGTAATTTTGCTGCTGTTATGAATTGTAAATATCAGATATCAAGATATCTGTCGGCTATATGCAAACCCTCTGAAAATTCTTTCCAACCACAATGGAGTCATGACCCATAGGTTGAGAATCCCTGGGATAGGCAAAGCAACTTACTGCATACAAACTAGATGCCTCAATTAGGGTTTCTGTTGCTGAAAAGAGGCACCGTGACCATGGCAACTCTTATAAAGGAATGCATTCAACTGGGGTTGGCTTTAGTTTCAAAGAATTAGTCCACTATCGTCATAGCAGGAAATGTGGGCATATGCGGACAGATATGCTGGTGGAGAACAAAATGAAAGTCCTATATCTTGATCCACAGGCAGCAGAAGGCAAGATTGACACACTAAGCCTAGCTTGAACATATACGAGACCTCAAAGCCAACTTCATAGTGACACACTTCCTCGAAAAAGGCCACACCTACTCCAAGGCCACACCTAGTAATACCGCCACTCACTACCGGACAAGCATTCAAACACATGAGTCTATGGGAGCCATTCCTACTCCAACCACTACACCAAAGCATGGGTCATGATGACTCACCTAGGTGAATACTGGTATTACAGTATAACAGTGATATGGAACCATAACATGGCAGAGAAGTGCAAATTGGCAGGGGTTAGTGGTGTCAAAAGGAAAGAAAGAGGGAAACACAATGAAGAGGAAGGGTCATGAAAGAAAGTTATCCTTCGGGTGGCTGTAAAGTTAATTCTAATTCTTTCAAATTCAACTATAGAAAATAATAATAAACTTACAATAACTTTTATAGAAAGGAAATTATATTGCACCATGCAATAACTATAGCATTTCAATAGGATAACATCTACTTATTGAGAACCAAGAGACAGAAAGACTTTACTCAAAAGGTTATGTTTTGAATGATGTAAAGACATATCCATTTTTCTTAATTTTTATGACTCTATTTGAAACCATCTCAGGGATATTGACATATGTTAGTTGTTGAATTCTGGAAATTCACAGGAAGATACCAAAGCCAACAAATCAATGATACTTTTGTATTATGAATCCTCTGTATGACTACACATGAAGATAAATAATTTGCTTAATTATGACAAAAATAGATTTATGGAGATTACCTTGAAGAGCCTATGCATTGTGTATCATTCCTATAGTTGTAGTCTACTCAAAGTAAACATTTTCTCTGCCTTGAAATGACTTTCATCATACTTTGAATCCATAACACAGACAATATTGGACTTTGTCTAAGCGTCATGTTCCTCCCTATGGTTTACCAGAAATATACACTCATATGCATACATCACAGTTTTAGCTAATATGCACATAAACCTTTATGTTGTGGAAAAGAAGTAATCACAAAGAAGTGCTGTGTCATTTGGTGTTCTGGGAATTCGCTGTCTTTAGCCTTTAGACAAATCTTTCTACTTTGCTTATTCCCAGTATTTCCCTCCATAGGATTTCACGTGCCCTTTCTATTCTCAGGGATGAAGCTCTCCCCATTTCCATTGCCTAAGCAAAAATCATCTCATTAATGATCTGGTTCATAGGTCAAACCCTACTTATATCTTCTTCTGACCTCTGCATTTTGAATATATATTTCTTTTATTACATTGAATCTAACAAATCTATGTTTGTTTAATCTACAGATCAATAATCCTGGGATAAGCACTAAAAGATATGGAAGGGATTCAAGGTTGTGGCAGCAGTGAGTGAGGAGAGTGGGAAGCCAGACAGAGAAAGAATGTGTCAGCTGTATAAGAATATATTTAAAACAGTAAATGAGTTATCTTTTAATGTTAATTATTACATGTAATATTGATGAAATTATATACATACAGAGAATCTCTGGTGGTAAAGATGAGGGAAAAATAAATGCAATATCACAAAAGACTTTAAATGGTGCTAAGATAAACCTAAAGAATATAAGTGGTAATAGATGGTACAATAAGAAATTTAAATTCCCTCACTTCTCTTATACACATTCCTCAGGTGAATCATTTTTACTAGCTCACAATAAAAAATAACACATTTCTGAGACTATCAAGTCCACAAGTAAGTTGAACTGACATACAAATATCTCAGAGTTAAAATGTTTGTATCACATTTTGTAGAGAGTACCTAAATGTTAGACACTAGCTGTGTAAGTGTGGAAATACAGAACACTTATTTTTAGTGTGTATTCTTTTTCTGAAAACTATGTGAACTCATCTGCTGGGCCCTGGAATACCATGTGCCCTTGTACATCCTAACATTAGAGTAACAAACGACCTGCTCATTCGTAGAGGTGGAAACATGGTGATTGTCCCCAGGGCTGTGAATTCAAAGCTACTGCACTGACAGTGACAGGTACTAAATTTACTCTGCTCTTCCACAGTTGTGACCTAAAACTTTTGTTGATATTACAGATTGTTAACTATAGGCTTTTTCTTTTTTCATATAAACATTACCAATGAATAAACATATTGTCCATAGGGATTTTTGAAAAGGAAAAAGAACAACTACAAGATGGGCTTCATTGCACTCTTTGGAGATTAGAAAGACAAAAACATAAAAATCAACTGAAAGCAGATTTAGTAGTTGCGTTTTTGCTATGTTTTGTTTTGTTTGTTACTTGTCTGGAAATGGAGATTCAAGAGATAGAATTTTGAAAAGTCTCTGTTTCTGTCTCTGCGAGCTTGTTCTCCTGTTGCCATCTAAAGGCGTGTCAGACACCCACCCTCCACTTTCATATTCTCTTACTTTTTCTTGGCATTAACCATTAAATTATTTCCTTTGTCTTGCGGCTTGATATGTGATATCTCTACTGTTTCTATGGTAAGTTTTGAGATTAATTTTATTTCTAAATGTATCTTGTTTCTTTAAATTAAAATGTGACACTGAAGCTGAGGGCTTCTCTTCTAAGGGTTGCCGCTATCTACCGTATGGCATTGGCATTCATTTATTCCTGAGTTCCATATTAACATTCTTCCAGGTTTCTTCTCCAACAGCTCACATAATGACAATCAACAAAGCCTGTGTACTCTGCTCTTAAATGACATCTTATTCCAAACCATTGTAACTTTTATAAAACAACAACAACAACAAAGAACAAGGGCGTTAATGTTTTATGCTTCATTTTAGTTTCAGTGCATGAAATTAACCACTTGTGGGCTGGAAAGTCAGCTCAGCAGTGAAGAGAAATGGCCCCTCCGGAAGAGGGCCTATGTAGCATTCCCTGCACCCATATGGCTCTTCTGTGGATACCAGACGTACATGTTATATAGTGACACACATGTGGTTAAACGGTATATATACACGAAAGAGAGAAATGTAAACAAATCTCTGGTGGACTATTATCACAAACTTGAAATGCAAATGTTAAAATTAATGAATATTTCAATATATAAAAATTACATTATCACAGTAAAAATAGAACCTAATGGCAATATCTAATTGTTCCCATATAGCTCTATCATCCGTATGTTAGTTAACCAAGCATTATTTAATATCTAATGTGGGTATCTCCCATGCACTACTTAACATGGCATTTTGATTTTTTTCAGAAACATTAACCCATTATTACTGCTATTATCTATTTCATGTTCCATTGCCCAAGATGAGTTAATAAAGCTTAATGACAATGACATCATCCTGATGAAGCTTTTAAATACTTTCCTAGCAAATGGGTTCCTGAAAACCACTGTATTCAGATCAATTTTCCAGATCTCACCCTTCCCAATATAAATTTATTTTTACTTCCTTTTTTATGTATGTTTACATATGCAGAAAGTGTCAATCATCGTATAGAAGCTAATAAGTAGACACATCGAAATGATCAGATTTCAAGCATTGATGCTTATCAAGAGAATTTTCTCCCATTTCTATATGTGTTGGACATAGTCCTTTGGGTATTTAGAAGCCATCAGACAAAGAATAAACTTGTTAGCTATTTCTCCTCTTTTTATAATTTTATTGTTGATGGATGATTCATCTTCTTTTTAAAGATATGTCAAGATCAGTCAATAAGATCAGACTTTTGAAGCCGGGCAGTGGTGGCGCATGCCTTTAATCCCAGCACTTGGGAGGCAGAGGCAGGTGGATTTCTGAGTTCGAGGCCAGCCTGGTCTACAGAGTGAGTTCCAGGACAGCCAGGGATACACAGAGAAACCCTGTCTCGAAAAAAAAAAAAAAAAAAACGATCAGACTTTTGGTACCTGAAATTTCACTTTGCAAAGTACAAGATTTTCTTATGAGTCAATTTTTCATGATTCTGTACCTTTTAAGTTAGTTCTAAATCATAGCTCTTTTAAAATTTTGATATATCATAATTTTAAAATTGTTACTATGCTTTGAATGTTAAATAATGTCATTTGTATAAACATCTGCATTGAATCATACTTTTAAAACTAAGTATAAACATGAATGCAAATTCAAATTGCCCTACACTTTTTGTGTTCATAAATAAAAATAAACCTTGTTAGAATCAATAACTATCCTTCTCACGCAAACACAAGACAAAACACACTCTCCATAGTTATGGTGACACAATAAATTGGTAATTTCATAACCTGTCTTCTCTATTTTACTGATTCATTTTAATGTATAAAATATATTTTTGAGACAGTGATATTAAAAGAAATATATGGCTTGGAATCAGACCAATCTGCTCTAACTTTGCAACTAAAGTTTGTAACCTTTACCAAGTTATAGAGACTCTCTGAGCCTATTTTCTCATCTCTAAAAGAACTATAATAGTGTCCATTTCTTGAACTTTTTATTGATACAAGTGTGTCAATCACTTCAACTAGTGTCTAGCTCTTCATGGTCATCCAATAAATACAACACATTATTTTTTACAAAACAAACTGAATAAATATCAGATATATTCTTCAAAATATTAGTCTATATTTGGAACTTTTCTTCATACAACTACATACATGTTGATCTATCAAGTCTATTAGTTTAGTATTTATATTGTTAACTATTGAAAAATGTGTTTACTATGTGCTGGAAACAAAGCTTTTCCATGTTTATCACCATCAGTCTTCATAACACTCTCTAATTAAATTGATACGGCTTTGCCTAGACAGGTGAGAAAACCAGTCATTGGCTAGTTAACTTCATTGTGGTCATAAAAGTTCTTAATGTCAACTTCTGAGTTTAAACCAGCTTTTCCTTTCAAGTATTTTCAACATATTCCAACATATTTCCCCCCAATGATGTTTTATAGATGAAGTGGGTCAGAATGACGCAAACCATTGTTGAAGCCTACATTATCCCTGTACAATCTTGACAACGTGATTGCCCTCATGACCTGAGGAAGAATAGTAGCTACAGACATGTTAACTTCAGCAGAGGAAAGCACGGTGGCCTCCACCCTACACAGAAATGCTACAGGCAACTAAGGATGGTTGAGAGCAGAGGAAATATTTTTCCTTATGGAAGTATACACCAACTGGTTTTCAATACCCTGCAAACATACATACAAATAATATTACATACACAGAGAAGCCTCCATTTATGCATTTGTGGATATACATGAATGTAACAGTAGCTAATGAAAAATGAGGTTGTGGATTTGGAAGAGAGCAAGAAGGTGTACATAAGGGGTTTAGGGAAAGGAGAGGAAAGAGGGAAATAATACAATTCTATTATAATCTCAAAACCTAAAAAGAAATAACTTGAAAATATTGCTTTAATATTAGTTAGATTTGTGGCCAGTTATTTCTGACTTTTTGTTATATGCATCCTTCATAGGTGTTATATTATTGTGTGGTTTTGTATAAACACAGAGCTAAAATTTGAACTTAATGATACTTGTTTTAAACACTGTGTATCTATGATTGTGAAGAGTGGGAAATGCTGGGGTTCTGTCACCAAGCGAGTCTGGATTATGATACGAGGTTTGACACATGCTATTGCCCTTAACTACTGTGGGACTCATTGAGGCTCTACACAAATGAGTAAGAGGAGGTTGCTCATAAATGTGGAGAATAAAATGAAACACAGTATTTATATATTTAAAACCCTGTATTTAATGTTATTTCTTGGAAAGATGTAAAGCCTTAGGACTAAGTAGGATAAAACTAGATTCTGATGACCAATTTACTAAGACACAGGTGGCTCCATTTTCTAACTTTAAATCACGTTTTTCCAATATGAAAAGAGTCCCTATTCCTCTTGATCTTATCACTTTTGTATTCTTGAAGAGTTAATTTAAATTATCATGTAACATTGCATACTTCTCGATGACTGAGAGAAAGGAGACAAGGGTGTGATCTCAGACAGAGGCATACCATGTGAGGCTGGGCACATGTGGGTATGGTAGGTCTAGGGCCTTATAAACATGGAGATTGTAACTTTGGTCAACCATGTGCTCTCTGTTAAATAAATTCGGAATAAAAACTTCCATGAAGAGTAGCAGGGGTTTAAAGAAGAACGTAGTTAACTCAAGACATAAGAACACAAGCAAAAGAAAGAGAGGCAGGGGCTCCTGCACGTCAATCAAGCTGATTTGATAAAACTGAGTGAGTCCCTTCATCCAAGCACTTTCTACAAGTTTAGCTAACTCAACTGCTATTATAACCAAATACTTCTTTAAACAGAAAAACTTTGGAAAAACATGGAATCATGAAAGCATTTGTTATCTCTCAGCATTTAATTATTATTATTATTATTATTATTATTATTATTATTATTATGTGTAATATACCATCCATATGACTAGGTGAGATTGCATACTTGTGATTCTAGACATGGATTCTTACTAGCTTAATAACTTGTCACATTTCAGGTTTCCTGAACAAGATTGCAGAGTCAGGGAACAACCTGGCTCTGATCAAGAGAGATTTTTCCCAAGTACTTTTTGGAAAGAGTTCTTACTATAAGGGAGAAGTCTTTGAGACTGGAGGCTCCAGACAGTTTAGAGATCAGGTGAGGTAGGGGTGGGTATATCCATGTGGAGGAAGGGGAGTGGGGAGGAGGTATGGGATATAGAATGGATCTGGTACTGGGAATCTAGTTAATACCCCAGAGCTAATGTGATCTTTGAGGAGAACCTACACTGCAAGTTTACTGGGCATCCGCCCCACCTCCAACCTTCTTAGTAGATCAGAGCAATTGAAAACCTCTCTAGAAACACTAGAGAAGACAATTTCAAAACAAGCCACATGGTATAAGAGAATGAATTTTCTCTGTTTAAAGAATGACCCCTTTAAAGAACCTGAGAAGGAAAGAGAGTTTATATGAAATGTTTTAGCTGCTACTAACAGAAAGTCCTAGGTACACTTTATGATGAAAATAAAAGACAGAAAAAAATCAATACATTTCTCCATAAAAATCATCTGTGTTTTGAAGATCTGAACTTTGATCTTTGGAATAAATATTTGAATCAGCGACTTTAATGTCTTGACACTAGGTGCCAAGTTATAAACTTAAATGCAACTTTTGGAGTTCACAATGTATGCTCTCAAGTGGGTAAACACATCCACGCACACAAGCACACACAGAGAGACACAGAGGCAGACAGACAAAGAGATAGAGACAGAGTAAGAGGGGAGGGAGTAAGGAGGAGGGAAAAGGGAGGGAGAGTGAGTGAGAGAGGGAGGAAGAGGTGGTACCTGCTGATAAAGCTTCCCCATGTGAAGTACATTACATTGGATTACCTTGGCTTTCAACATTTAGTGGGAACATAAGATCATCACAGAGCCCTTGAAGTCCCTCAGCAGGTAAAGGCGCTTGTGGTATAACCTTGGTGACTTGAATTTGATCTCTGAACCTCCACTTATGTACAGTGGCACCAGGTATCATAATTTACATCAACACATATCAAATTCACATACATACATAAAAGTAAGCAAATTAACACAAAGTGTCTTTTTTTTTTTTTTTTTGAAATTTAAGGATTCCTTAACCAGAAGAATATTGACATATACAACAACAGCAAATACGAAAAAATATATTCTTCTCAGGATTCACAGTTCTGTATAACTAAGGTTTCAAGCGCCTGATATGGAGTAATTGATTCCATACCTTTGAGTTAAACCTCAGGAATACCTATCTCCTGCATCTGACCTATACATACAACTCTCACTGTTTCTCAGGGATAGACGGTGACATTGAGGCAGATCCTAAACAAAGCCGCTCAAATGAGAGCAGATGCCGCTTTGAGCAAAAGGGACCCTAGGATAAACATCAACATGACTTGGATTATTGATTTTTCTTAGACAAAGTAAGACTTATGTTAAATATTAAAACCTGAGGCTATCTGTAGGGGATTGGTTTTATACTGATTTAATTGGAAATCTGCATGTCTAGACTGTGAAGGTCCTTGCCCTTGGTTTTTTTGATCTATCAATAAAGGTGCCAGCTTCCAATGGTTGGGCACGGGGTAGGAGACTTAGAGTTGCACTGGTAGGATGCAGAGAGAATCACCAGGACTGGTGGAAAGAAGGGGGCCTGGCAGTGGCAAGAGACAAAGCCAACCAGCCCTGTGAGATTTCAAGGTAAGTGACCACTGGCCACTTCCCCAATTGGGTCTGGGCTGGCATGGGAAAGCTTAGAAGCACCCAGCTTTTGAGGTAGCCAAGACATTTTAAAACTAATTGACCTATGTGTGTGCATGTGTGCATGTGTGTGTGTGTGTGGGTGTGTGTGCGTGTGTGCATGTGTGTATGTGTGCGTGTGTGTGTGCGTGTGTGCATGTGTGCATGTGTGTGTGTGTGTGTGTGTGTGTGTGTGTGTGTGTGTGTGTGCATGTATGTTTTCCACTCAGTAATCAGAGATAGCTCCTGGGCCAGGGCGCGGGTGAAATCAGCCAGGAGAACAAAGCAGTGTAGCCAAAAACTCTCCCCGCAGTAGGTATCATCTAATTAGACACTGAGAGGAGATCAGATGTTACACAAAACAATATAAAATATTTACTTAATATTGTAGTAGACAGGTTCATACCCACTCCCGTACAGGACGCACTAACTGGACTCACTGAGTTCATAAGGGGCAAAGAGACATCTCAAGGTAACAGGGAAACAACGTGCTGAGCCAAGCAGGGCTCTAATGTACGTGGAGATTTTTTTTTTCTCAGAACCTCTTGACCCCCTCTTAACTCCCTTCCCTGAGAATGGTGGGACACACAAAGCTTCCCTTCCATAGCTTTGCTAGGACCTCTGCGCCACAAGCGACCTCCTGTGCCAAAGACCATCTCTATATGCCATGTGAGAGCGAGTGAGCCCTATGAATTTAACCTAGACTGCGGAGATTACCTTTTCTCTCAGTATGCATGCTAACTCGGGAATTGACAATATGGCGTATGTGCTACGGAAACATAAGGATTCAACAAATATCTTTCAGAATAGACAATGCGTCAGTCATGATGAAAGCAGCCAACAAACACATTATGATGCAAACCTAATGAATACATGAATAAAATTGTATTTAAAAAAATGAATATACAGAAGAAAATAAGCCTAGTATAAACATACAGTGTTTTCACTGCAATTTTAGTCTATAAGCTTTAACAGCTTGTTCAATTTTTCTTCTTAAGGTCACTAAATTTCAATAAAATCTTGATATCAGACTATTAAAGGACATTTTATGAAAAGACTTTAAAAAATATCTAATGTAAAAAATCAAAAACATTTATTACTTATATTACTTATACTGCCTGTGATTTTTTCTATTTGAGAAAAATATGTTAACTCTGTTCTTCTTTTCTATATGCGTTTATTATGGCTACTTTGAATATTCCAGAAACTGAGTAATTTACAACAGTACTGTTCCATTACAGTAAGTTCTAGAGGCTAGAAGGCTAGTGGGCTTCTTCAGAAATGGTGTTCAACCCACCATTTCTGGCTTCTGGGGAGGCCTGCAGGTCTCTGCTCTCCCTAGTTTGTACAAGCACAATTCTAGTCTTGGTCTTTCATTATGTCCTTATGTGCTTCTGTGTGCAAATCCTCTTGTTTACTGGAAACAGAAAACACTAGTCATTTCTTCAGAACCTGCTCAAACTAATACAATATAATCTTGGCTTGACACTATATTCTTTCCACATGAATACCAGGCTTCTTAGTTAGGCCTGGAGCAGATCTTCCTGGAGGATTTAGCTCCACCAATAACATCCCGCCTACAGGTTGTTTTTTTTAATTAGGTTTATTTTTGGTATAATGAAACATATGTTAATGGAAACGTTTTTGTAATAGGCATTGAAAATTCCATGGAACACTGTGAGTAGCCATATTTTTTAAAGTGGTGAAATATCAAATGTGAGGATGGTACCTTGATAGATTGATTATAAATGTCTTAAAATGTATTGTGTATTGACTATGTTGCTTATTGCTAAGTATACTATAGAGGTTAAATTTTAAGAGTTTTTACAATTAGATATTTCCTTTATTTACATTTCAAATGATATCTCCTCTCCTTGTTACCCCTCCAAAAAATATCAAAAACAAAACCAAAAAACAAACCCTGTTCCCTCCTCCGTCCTCCTACTCACCAACCCACCCTCTCCCACTTCCTGGCCCTGGCATTCCCCTACAGTGGGGCATATAACCTTCACAGGACCTAGGGCCTCTCCTCCCATTGATGGCTGACTTGGCCATCCTCTGCTACATATGCTGCTGGAGCCATGAGTCCCACCATGTGTACTCTTTGGTTGGTGGTTTACTCCCTGGGAGCTCTGAGGGTACTAGTTAGTTCATATTGTTGTTCGTCCTAAGGGGCTGCAAACCCTTCAGCTCCTTGTGTCCTTTCTCTAGCTCCTTCATTGGGAACCCTATGCTCAGTCCAATGGACAGTTGTGAATCGCTACTTCAGTATTAGTTAAGCACTGTCAGAGCCTCTCAGAAGACAGCTATATCAGGTTCCTATCAGCCAGCACTTGCTGACATCCACAATAGTGTCTGGGTTTGATGATTGAATATAGAAAGGATTCCCAGGTGGAACAGTCTCTGGATTGTCCTTTCAGTCTCTGCTCCATAGTTTGTCTCTGCAGCTCCTTCCTATTAAGAAGGAACAAAGTATCCACATTTTGGTCTTTCTGCTTCTTGAGTTTCTTGTGGTTTGTCGACTGTATTTTAGGTATTCTGAGGTTCAGGCTTAATATTCATTTATCAGAGAGTGCATGCCATGTGTGTTAAAACAACCCTGGGATTCCACTTCATACCAGTCAGAATAGCTAAAAATCAAAAACTCAGGTGACAGTAGATGTTGGTGAGGTTGTGGAGAAAGAGGAACACTCCTTCATTGCTGGTGGGATTACAAGCTGGTACAACTACTCTGGAAATCAGTTTGGTGGTTCCTCAGGAAATTGGACATAGTACTACCTAAGGATCCAGCTATACCACTCCTGGGCATATATCCAGAAGATGCTCCAACATGTAATAAGAACACATGCTCTACTATGTTCATAGCAGCCTTATTTATAATAACCAGAAACTGGAAACAACCCAGATGTCCTTCAACAGAGGAATGGATACAGAAATTGCAGTACATCTACACAATGGAGTACTACTCAGGTATTAAAAACAATGAATTTATGAAATTCTTAAGGAAATGGATGCATCTAGAGAATATCATCCTGAGTGAGGTAACCCAATCACAAAAGAACACACATGGCATGCACTCCACAGGTGCTTTTCAACCACACATATTCAAAATAAAAGACGATGCTTACTTAATTAAAGAAAAATATAATGGCAACTAATAAAAATATATAGATTTAAAAACTAGCATTATTTAATTAGAAAATGATGAGAAATGTACAAGAATCGACTGGCCAAAGCATTATTTTAAAGATAGAATGAAATATTTATTTTTATTCAAACTGAAACAGTCTTATTTAGATTATGAAAAATGCCTTTTTCACGTACAGCAATAAAAACATGTTAAAATGGAAATCTCAGGGATTCTGGAGACAAATAAAACTGTTAAGCATTTTCTGACATAGTTCCATATATCCTCTAGATATAACAGCAGGGAAGCTTATTAATGGAGAACTAGTTTCTTCTTGTCGAGTAGATAAAAATCGCTGCGAGTTCTGGAGTCTTAATATTCCAAACAACCGAAAACAAAAGGCCACCCATCCAGTCGGACTGCTCAATCAACTGGTAACGGGTTTCTTCAATACATGTTATTGAGATAGACAGATAACTGGTCTACGAAGAGATACCTTTTCTAGTAAGGCGCCCGTCCACTAGTGCAGTTCCTACAACCTATTATTCTTTTTGTTGACAATACCCACCTTTTTGAGTCTGAAACTATAACTCTTATAGTTTTGTCTCTTCTGGATGTTGATGAGAACGTAGTTATGCTTTGTCTAGTACTTGAGACTCCCTTTCTCTTTCTTCTCAAGCCCTTCTCCCTGCTATTTGTCTGCTCATACACCATGTGTCTGACCTCCATGACTGCTTAACTTAAACAGCATAGTTCTGTTTCTTCTCTAGTCGCTTGCTCTGTGGAACTTTATACAAAATTTACGCAAAATTTATAGTTTGCCTACATGAGATTCCTTTTTCTTTTAAACTCTAATAAATATGTCCTTCAAACTTTCCCTGTCTTTTAATTATTCAACAGGAAAAACAAAAAATGCGGAACCAGATCCTCCATCTCTATTAGACAGTATTTGTAGATGAAGGCTATTTAGATTATTTTCAGATATATAAAATATGTCTGCTATGAAACTGGTTATTTCTAATTTACTTTTGCTCAGTGGCTTAATTAACTGGTGTAGTCTAAAACTGATGGGTGGTAGTATTAACCACATCTTTGATTGATAGCCATCATCATTCTACCCCCAAATGACCAGTGGCTATATCCAATTTTATATTTGTTTTTCATTCCCACTTAATTGACATTGGGAGTTCCTGCTGAAATGTTTAGTTATTTGTTTGGTTGTTTGGTTGTTTGGTTTTTTGCCTTTTTTGTTTTTGTTTGTTTTTTGTTTAGTTTTTTGTTTTGTTTTTTGTTTTGTTTTTTGTTTTGATTTTTGTTTTTTCTAGACAGGGTTTCTCTGCATAGCCCTGGCTGTCCTGGAACTCATTCTGTAGACCATGCTGTCCTTGAACTCAGAAATTTACCTGTCTCTGCCTCCCAAGTGCTGGGATTAAAGGCATGTACCACCACTGCTTGGCAAAATGTTTAATTCTTGTTTGGTTTGCTTTTTGTTTGCTTGTTTTCTTCTGGCACAACAGTAAATTGCATTAAAAAAAATTCTATTTTTGGCCTGTCTACCAACATGACTTTCTAGTATTTCTCACTTGTTCTGCCTTTTAGTCTATGAGAAAAATGTGTAATTACTCTTTTGGAAGTGAACCAGCCATCTTGTCTATACTGAGTCCCTCTCCTAAGCTCTGTGTCCTGACTACTACACTTATATGGCAGATCACACCCTCTCCTAAGCTCTGTGTCCTGACTACTACACTTATATGGCAGATCACACAGTTTGAGATTTTGACACGTTTCTTCTGGATGTATCTGACATCCTGAATTCTATTCTTTAACATTCCAGAAAATTCTTCTGAGATGTTATGACAAATATAATAGGACAAAGAAGATACAATTTCTGGTGTTTTTGTTTAGCTGTGAGCTGAAATGAAAGATCTCTTACTTGAAATGATTTGTTGGACGTTTTATTATAGCAACAGGAAGAGAAGGTATGATAATAAGTAATTTAGATATTTATTCTTACTAAAGTGTAACTGGGTTTTGTCACTGTTATTCTTTTTTCTTTGTTTGCCCAAGCTGGCTTTAAAATATCTATTTATACAAAGATAACCTTAAACTCCTGATTCTCCTGTATGCTGGTATTAGAGTAATGTGTCTTTCTGCCTAGCTAACAAACACCATTTGAAGAAACATACTTTATTAAAAATTATACCTATAAACCTATGTCTATGTACATTGAAGTTACACTTTGACCATTTCCTACTTCTTATGGTACGGCTTGGATCTCTGCTATTGTTTGAATCTTTCTCGTTTTCTTTCTTGCAGGTCTTAATGGCTTGCATGACATAAATGCCACAGATACTGTCCTTTTTGGCTGTATTTCACTTCTTTTTGCCACTGTCTGCCATGCTGTCTCAAATACAACAAACCCATGATATTCAAAATTAAAATCTAGTTCTATACATCATTTACCTTCAGGTCATTCTCCTCCCTATATCCATCCCTCTGTAAAGACAATATTTCACACAACCTGCATGTAAATGGGCAAGAAAAGGAAAAAAAAAAAAACTCATCAACTGCCTGAGAGCCGGCAGAGTGCTGCTGTGGAGTTTAATACTGAGATAAAGATATATAAAATGAGAGCTGACAGGATGCTGCTGCAGAATTTAATACTGAGATAAAGATATATAAAATATGAAAACACTTTGCCCTCCATTGGAACAGAAAAGAGTAAAAATATGGAAACTCATGCACCTTAGAGAAAATATCACATTCTCTTTCATAATGTTATAGTACACAGCTTATGAGTTAATTTTTCAACATTACTGTTAATGTTCATATACTAGGCAATGTCACTTATATCTTGAAGGAATGAATAGATATGTATGCAAATAGATGTGTATGAAAGAAGCAAATAGCTATGAGCATTTATTAAAAAATTAATTGAACTATAAGCATCATAGAGGCATTAAATTATCACACTGCAGTTACCACATTAATCTTACCATGACCCCCACACAACTGAAAGTCATTTGTCTTGCTCCAGTAAAAGCATGACATGGAGGGCACTTGTAAAGTCTCATAATCAATGCATTTTGAAGAAGAAGCAAGGTACCTGTTCAATGAAATCCATATAGATTGTACTTTGGTTGATTCTTTTCTCTCCCTTGGTTCTAAACCCAGCTTTGTTTCTCTAATTTTCATGCTTGATCCCTTATCCACTTAGAAAAACAGGTGCCTGTGTGATTATCTAATAGATTCCCCTGCTAACCCTTATGTGTGACCATTGAACTTTTAAGCCCCAAATCTATAACTGTTGGCTTCTATTGTTCATTCTCCCTGTAGCTCTCAGGAGACAGGCTGATATCCTTTGATGTCTATTATAATAATTGATAGACTGTACATGACTACAGTATATTCTGTTTTCATTGTTGAGAGAGCTATATTAATAAACTTTATAATTTTATGGTAATAAATATTAATATAGTACATTAATAATTAATAACTGATCGATTTTATAATATTTATGATTAAAATATATGAAAACAGATTAAATCAATTACTTTCCACAAGCATGTTTGAGATAAGTCAGGTTTCTCCACAGTGCTGCTCATCATGAACAAAATTAAACTGTGTTTTATCATAATAAACAAACACGTGCCAATATTTCAACCAGAAATTCATTCCTAGAAAGGATCAAAGACCCTTTAGACCTGACCTTTCTTGTAGACACTGACACAGAGTTATTGAGCACTTGCAAGTGTATTATGACTAATTAAATCTTATACTTTATTTAATTTTTAATAAAATTTACTCTGAAATTCCTCTCATGAGTAGTTGCTTTACTATTGAACAATTCAGTATTATAATGGTTAATGTTAATGATCATCTTGATAGAATTTTGAAAGAGGTACCTGGAAAGGGAGACTCTAAGAGAATTTGTTTGGATCAGAATAGCCTGTGGGTGTGAGTGAGGATTATCTTTAATTGATGTGGGATTGTCCATCTAATTGTAGGCTGAACTATTCCTTTGGCCAGACATGTATAAAGTGGAAAGTGTCTACAGAACATCAGCATTCACTGTTTATTTCTTCTGACATTGAGTATAATACGACCAGCTTTTTCAAACTACTGATATGTTGACTTCTTC
Source organism: Mastomys coucha (assembly GCF_008632895.1). Taxonomy (NCBI): domain Eukaryota; kingdom Metazoa; phylum Chordata; class Mammalia; order Rodentia; family Muridae; genus Mastomys; species Mastomys coucha. The sequence continues at coordinate 17,603,119 of NW_022196899.1, forward strand.
ACCATAAAATGTAAGCCAAACTAAGCCCCTTCTATCCTAAACTTCTTCAGCTCACGGGCTTCCCTTTATCCAGCTTCTCGTTCCTGTATAACTCTGCCATTTTGGCCAAGGGGTCTCTTCCTTTCTTGGTTCTCTTAGTTCTCTCAGATCCTCTCTCTTGGCCTTGTCTCCTCTTTGCTCTTTCTTTTTTTCTTTTGGATCCCACAATCCCTTCTCATGATCTGTTTCAATTTTACTGGACATATTCAGTCCACTACTTTCTCTCCCTGTTCTGGAACCTTCCAGATGCCTCTGCACTATCTCTTTCATGTTTATCATAAAATCTTCCTCTACCTTGGAGCGATCAGGTCATATCCTCCAAAGGGGATCATATGACAGCAGAAGGAAGAGAAATAGGGACAGATAAAGACTGTGTTAGTTTTTCTTTATCATCGTTTTCTTTCAAGGACTATGCCTGGCACAAAGAATATGTTCCACTAGTAATGTTTATTAAAGTTATAAGAGAATGAATTATAACTGCACAATATCTGGTTAGCTTTTTAATGTTCAAAAACTGAAATAATAAGCCTGTGGAAACTAGGACAGAGCATTGATCTTAGAACAGTGTGTTCAATAAGTAATAAGCACATATATATTTTATTCTCACTCCCTGTAGAATTGTTTCTGAGTGTGCCCTTTCCCCCTTTGCAATGCATAGTGGGAAATCAGAACAATAGATGAACTCTACAAACTAGACAACGGCATTTCAACTTTGAATTTGAAAGAATTGAAAAGGGGGAACTGCTGATCAGAAAACAAACAAACAAACAAACAAACAAACAAACAAAAAGCAACAACTAAAGAAACAAAGGTAAAATGTTTGCCTCTTCTGGCCACCATTTCAATATCTACCCAGGAAGACTGTTCAAAGGAGAAGCATGAGATTTAGGATCTCTATTTTTTCAAAGGTGTGATAGCAGATAGCATTACATTTGGAAGAGTGGTAGTCCTCTCGAGAAAACTGTACAGTAATTCAACCAACCGACTGACATTTTCAGCCCACTGACACTACCATCAGTTGTTGCTTGATTTTCTGTGTTCTGCCTTTCACATTATGACAATAATTACTATAAAGCAGATTCCTAATTGGTGGGAAATGGTATTTCTTTCTCTTTGCATGAAGAGTGCTGAATTGTTTGATTGGTGCTTTGTTTTTTGTTTTGTTTATTTTGTTTTTTTTTTGCTTTTGTTTGTTTGTATTGAGTTTTGTCTTTTCCTTAAAGCTTGAAGTTGGAGGCTGGATATGGTGATATGTACATTTAATCCTAGCACTTGAGAGGCAGAGCTAAGCAAATCTGTGTGAGTTCAAAGTCAGTCTCACTTGCACATAGAATTCTTGAACTTTTAGGGGTGTATAATAAGACCCTATCTCCAACAAGCAAAAAGATTTACATGGTAGAAATAAGAGTTCTGTGCAAAGTTATCATTGCTACATAATTACCTTGGACTAACAAACAATTATTTTAAAGTTCATTTGTTGTTGTTTTTGTTGGTAATGAAGATGAACATATCACTGATACTACATAATAGCCTCAACTTGACTTAGAATAATAAACATTTAATAAAGGGCCAAATTTTTTCATGGAATTCACCCCAAAGCTTAAAGAAACTGTTAATAAAGTAATCAGTCGATAGGGAACATTGATGGAAACTTGAAACATAGAAAGTTGAACAATTAAGGTTAAAATTTGATTATGATGATGACTTTTTTGTACCCTCAATTGTTGACATTTGTAATTTCCTACCGTGTTTGAATTATTATTTTGCAGACACTCAATGTCTATCCTTGAAGAAAAATGCAGTATGTTTATGGTTCTTCTAGTCTGCATGATCTGAAACAACCTGCAAATATCTTCATTCATTAGTTTTATTATGTTTGCATTTGATTAAAATGTGTGATGATAACGAGCAGGGGGCCTCTTCATTAGTTCTCAACAGTTGTCATAAAGGAGTCCTCAGGATTAGTGATCAAAAAAGCAGATACCCAGGTTTTTCCCAGTGATGGAGACTAGATATTCAAGGTCAATAAATTTCTCATTTGCATTCTCTAAAGGGCTTTCTCTTTTGCTTCTATATAAAAAAAATCACTTTCCTGTTTTGTCCTCTGCTGCCTTCCCTCTCTCTGTGTGCATGCATTCTTCTGACCCCTTAGGTAGTTAAAAATTATTCTCATTAGAGCACCAGTCAGAATAGATTAGGACTGAACCTAAAAGGCCCATTAAACCTTAATCACTTTCTAAAAAGTCCTATCTCCAAATATAGTTATATTTTGAAGTACAGGGACAAGCTAGGGTATGCGTACAGATAAAATGCATTTTAGCCTTGAACTATTCTCAGTTCTAAGAAACTACACCATGATAAAAATGGCCCACCTAGGCATCATCTGAGGAAATGTGATTGGCTACCTACCCATGTGACCACAAGGCTTTTTACTATTATAAGTTACTTTTCTCATTTTGGTGAGAAATACTGAAACAAAGCAACTTAAGGGAAAAACACCTTTATTCTTCTTTACTATTTGAAAATATAGAGTTTAAAGAGGTAGTCATACTGGTTCACAGAGATGAGAGAAAGAGGAATGCTACCACTCATATCCCCCCCCCATTTTTTTTGCAACTAGCCCATGGAAGAAGTATCCATGTACAATTATGGTAGATATACCCTCCCCATTTAACACCAACACAGGCACGTACAGATGCATATATATACTAGTTGATTCTAAGCCAACCACACTGAAAATGGAAATCACCCATCACAGTGATAGTGGCCAAAATCATGATATATTTTTAAACCTATAATTTTAAATTTTATGGGGAATAGAAATGCTGCCTATGTGAGCCCAGTACTTCTTTCTCAGAGCTCCTGTAATATAATGTCTTATATTTGTAGAATTGCTAGACTCTGGGAGTTATAGATACATTGCCCATTCCCTCTCTGTGAAGATTCTGGATGTAGGTGTCATGGTTGTGTTGATTTTACAGGGGAATGAAGAGGCATCGAGTTACACAGTGGATTGCAGCAGTAGAGGGTAGTGCTGGGATTGAAACTCAGGATGAAAGAATCCTAAACACAAACAGCTTATACGTAATCGAAGTTCTTAGCAACTTCATCTTTGTCTATGTCTGTGTGTTCTTCAGCACGCTCTTTGACTTCTTTGAGTTTTTAGTAGCGATAACCAATGTAGAGTAGATGCAAACCAAGGTAGTTACTACATAAGGGCACACATTGGAGATTACTAAATGCATTATAAATTCTATGTTTTCAAAAATAAATGACTTGCAAACACTTTGTAGACCTGATACAGCAGATGACAGATAGTGACATTTTCCTTGAGAGTTTTGCGGACATATTCGGAATACTCTAGGACCTTCATTATACTAGTCGTGACATTATCTATGAGTGTAAAAAGGAGATGCAGAAAGAACTGTACATTTAAACTCCTGCACTCATGTATTTGTTAATTAACTAATAAGGTAATTCAATATGAATACACACTGTCTATGTTACTACTAGAAATGACAGGACACCATAATTCTACAAGGTTCTAATTACTGCATTAGAATACACACACACACACAAAAGCAGAAGCTATTTATGTTATTTTAGAGTAATTTGGAATAAAGATATCAGGAAGGACCTCATGAAGTATGTGACACTTGTTGAGTGTGAAAGGTATTATGGAAAGAATGAGGAACAGGGTTATACACAATATAGTCATAATCTACATTATCAACTGTGAAGAATATTCTGTGGATCGCAAGTCACTCAGGGAAGCATGGGTATAAGAAACCTGGACAGAAAGATACCTGGTAGGAGACCTAGAGATGATTAGCACAGTAACATTATGATACAGGAAATAATTATTACCGTATGAAAGCAGGTAAATACAGTGAATCTGTTCTTTAATCCAAGATAATGGACATATTTGGAAAGCTATCAACATGTAGGAGAACAGAACCAAAAGGACCAATTGAGATGCTTCTGAAGAACTGAGAATACAGAGAGCAGTGGTAAAGTGCTTGCATGCATCCCAGATTACTACTCATAGCTTTAAAAAAAAGCAAAAACTTTGTAGTAATGTAGAAAAGCAGTAAAGAGAAGCTTTTATATTAAGAAAGAGCAAGGTGAAAATAGAGGCAGGGATCTGAAGGAACTTTGAGGTAATTAATATTCATGGAAATTGATAGCTTGCTAAGGAAGAGGTAGAAAGAAAAACTAGTAGGCAGAAATATGAGATAATTGCTGTTTATGAATGTTCCCCATGAAAGAAAAGTAGTAATAAAGTTTGACTATATTTCTAGGTATTGGATTAAGAGAATAGATGGTCAAACACAGGATAATAGAATAGACCATGATGAATAATCAAAAAGATGAAAATTGATTTAACAGAGGCTAGAGATCTTAGTGATATTTATGTGTGCACATAGTCACTAGGGGAGAAGTTCTTGTGCCTTCTGGGATGTTGAAGTTAATCAGTATTATAGGCATTCATAGAATCATATAGGTAGAAGGTAAAGAGCAAACAGAAGGACCAATCCAAATATCAACCCATGCATTTATGAAAGGTATGAGAGAGCAGGAAAAGAGAAATGACAAGATACTTATGTGAAGTAAGCAAGGGCGTTTATGATAACTCTAAGGATAAGAAAGATTTCCTTCAGTCTGAATGTTCAACACTTGTATATGGGAGTCTGCTGTCTCTGTTAGCCCTTGTGGGATCTAAACAGCCCCTGTTGACCTTTCGACTTTTGATATGGAAGCAAGTCCCACACAGGACCCAAAGCTCCAATCACTATAAGGAGAGAAAATGTACATACTGGACATCTCTTGGTGGTTAGAGGTGGAGAGCAGTTAAAGTTGGGCAGGTTTTTTTTATTAGATATTTTCTTTATTTACATGTCATAAGATATCTCCTTTCCCAGTTTTCCCCCCAAAGAAAAGAAAAAAAATAAATTAAATTAAAAAAAAACCCTGTTCCCTCCCCCTGCTCGCCACCCCACCCTCTCCTGCTTACTGAGCAGTTTTTTAAGAAAGGCAACTGAGAGTTTTTCTGATGTTATTAGGTGATATCTTTCTTTGCCCTGAGAATGAAGAAAAGAACGTCTTTTTACGTTTAATCTATGATGACTAATTTCATATGTGGATAGGCATGCGTGCTTTTCCTAGTGTCCTCAGTGCTGGAGTATTCATGAAAAAGCCTCATGCACAGCTCTCATCCACATGAAGGTGAGTAGACCACATGGGGTGTGATCAAACAAGCAGGGCCAAAAGAGGTTGGGAATAATCTTTCAACCATTACATAAGCATGACTAACACAATTGAATTATGAATAACAAACTTAAATGACAAATGTGTATGTACTTAAAATATAACGATGAAAATATTTAAGTAGTCTGAGATTATATCTAATGAGCTTCAAATTAACAGAACTACAAAAGAAGGAATTACACTCTAAACTTTGTGGGTTTTTCCTATTTTGCTAACACTCCTAAATATATTTGTTTTTGTATCACAATCTTAAACCCAGTAATGTGCCTGAGAGTAATTAAAATTTAAAGAAAAGAATTAGATGAGCTTATATTTTTGAACAGTATTTAAATATGATTTTTTATAGCCAACACAGTGTATATGTCCTTAGAAGGCTGATAACATATTTATCTTTAAACTTATTAGATCAAACATTTAGAGAATGAAAGTCAACACATCCTAAATGCTGTCTGGTATTATCTAAAATGAACATAAATTGTGTGGACCTTCAAGTTTTCATGCATTATACAGAGTGACCTTCGGAAATTACTTCTGTGCCAATAAAATGTAGCCTTCCAGGATGATAGGTGTTCAGAACATAAAAGTTAGAAGTGTTTACAATGCACATACTGCAAAAGATACATTGTCAGGGCCTCCAAAATACTGCAATGCCAAAATCCTATCTGTTATTTTTTTTTTCCATTTCACCTGAGCAAAAGGCAATGAGGTAACTGTGCTAGGTGAATCTTGGAAGTGCAGCAGCTTATGACTTCAGAGCCCAAGGCAGGAGGCAGACAGGGAAACATTGATAGTGGTCAATGGAATTCTTAGGTCAAAATGGACCGGAAGCTTGCTTTGCATTTCCAATGGCCTAGAGGTAACTCGAATCACTGAAAATGAGAGAGGAGGAAGTAGCCTTAGAGGAAGCCCTAATACTTTTAAAAAAAATCTGATGATGCATATCTTCAGAATTTAAATCTAAATTAATAGGCTATATTTGCCACACTCTTATGCAGATAGACACCTCTCGCGGTTGTAACTCCATACTTCAGACTTTTCCTCTCTCTTTTCTCACTTAACCCTTCTCAAAGATAGAGATAATTATCCCTCTGGCCAAGACAAAGTCCTCCTCTTACATATATTTTCCATGTATTTCAGCCCTTGATACATTAATTGCTGGAACAGTTTCTTTTTCAAATACAAATTCATGAGTTACTTAAAATTTAAGTCCACTTTCTAAACTAAAGCAAAACACACACATGAAAAATTACATAGCAGTATCATGTACACTGCCTTATCCTGTTCAGAATTGTGTGCTTTCTTTATTCTTTGTCTTGTAACAATGACATGGGTTAAATATTATTTATCATTTTTCCCTCATAATTCTGTGGGTTTTTTTTATTTATTTTAGATATTTTCTTTATTTACATGCAAATTTCTCCATTCCCAGTTTCCCCTCCAAAAAACAAAAAAAACAAACAAAAACAAACCCCTGTTGCCTCCCCCCTCCCCATGCCTGCCACCCCACCCTCTCCCACTTTCTGGCCCTGGCATTCCCCTACACTGGGGCACAGAACCTTCACAGGGCTGAGGTCCTCTCCTCCTATTGATGATTGATTTTGCAATCCTCTACCATACACATGCTGCTTGAACAATCAGACCCCTCTATGTGCAGTCCTGATTCAGCGGGAGATCTTTATGCAGGGGCTCTCAGATACTGTGTTTTCTAATTTTTTAAAAGATTTATTTATTATTATATATAAATACACTGTAGCTGTCTTCAGACACCCCAGAAGAGGGCATCTGATCTCATTATACATGGTTGTGAGCCACCACGTGGTTGCTGGGATTTGAACTCAGGACCTTTGGAAGATCAGTCCGTGCTCTTCACTGCTGAGCCATGTGTCTTCACGTGATAGTTGGGTGCTACTATGTGCAAATATGTATGCATATTTCATTTCTCCACTCATGCAGGCCAAACCTCTGCTTGTCCAAGCTTTTCTCACAGATGGTATGTCTGCAACATGGAATGTGTTGATAGTAAGAGCTTCGACTTGCCAGGATCACCTAGGAAAGAGTTCTCCTGGCAGGCTGCTGACTGATTATATAGATTAGCTTAATTAAGGTAGGGGAGCTACCTTAAATGTAGAGGTGGCAGTATTCAATGGGATAGGGACTAGACTCAGAGAACAAAGCTAGCTGGCGATCACCATTCATCTCACTCTGCTTACTGACTATGGATACACACACTTATAAAAAGGTAAAGGGGGCAGGGAAGCATGCAGAATACCCACACAGAGATAAACACATAGGCACATATTGACATACACACACACACACACACACACACAGGGCACACACATGCTCACGCACATGTACGCACATCCACACACATTATTAGGAATTGATATTTTGCATTTATGAAGGCTGTGAGGTCCTGAGGTCTTGTACTAGCTGTCAGAAGATATAAGGAACTGAGTTTTAGACCTAGTCCAAGTTCAAACATCTATAAAACAAGAAGGCTGTCAGAATCACTTCAGTTCTGGGAGCTGACAGCTATAAAAGCCAAGAGAAGCCAATTTTTAAGCTAAAATCAGAAAGTAACAGACCAATATTCTAGGCCAGAGCAGTCAGGTGTTCCCTCTTGCCTTAGACAGCCTCTCTGCTGTGTTCAGCTTTTCAGTTGGTCTGATGAGGGCTACATACATTACACAGACCTACCCTTCTCCCATTCTCTTATTCTTTAACTCCTTACCACATAATTGTCTTTAACTGGAAATTGTCATCCAATTGCTACTAATTTGTGTGCATGTGAACATGCGTATGTTCAAGTGTTATTATTATGTTCATATGTATGGGACTATCAGAATAGTCATGGGAGAACATCTATGAGGAGGAACCTTGAGTACCGCACACTGCAGGAACCATCCATATTCTTTCTATTAAACAGGGACTTTCCCTAGAAACTGGGGTTCACTAATTGAAATGGGTTAAATGGGCAGGGAGCACAGGGATCCTGCGGTCCCTGCCTCAGCAAAAATAGAGCCTTTTAAAATAGGTGTTTGCAAGCAAACTCATGCTTGCCCGACAAGGACTTTACCAACAGAGTGATTCCCCCCACACATGTTTGCTGCCTGCCTCCAGTTACTAGCTCCTTCCTGATTCCCAAAGGGTTCCAAGAAACCACGTCCTTCTTGGAATACTTACAACTGAGTTTTCATGCTAGTATTGACTCTGGGTCTTGTTATATCAGCAACGCTTCTCTTTCTTAACGCTACTAAATTTTACTGTTCCGGAAAGCATCTGTCTCTACATTTGACTCACTTATTTAACGACTACGTACTCTTGGTTTTAGTCAGTGTCTCCTGTGTAACCCCCTCTGTCCTGGAACTTACTATGTAGATCTTGAACTCATTGAGTTCCACTTCTCCCTGCCTTCTGAGTGTTGGGTTTAAACGCATGCGCCAATACTTGGCTTCATTTCTTATACTTATCATTCTTCTTTCTGTAAAAATTGTTCAGAATTTCAAACTTGTCAGAAGTCGTCTTTACCCAGATTTCTAAGCTTGATAAATCCTTGGATTATTATTAATTTTACTCTTAAGCTTTCTATTGTTTTTTCCTCCACATGTGAAAAGCATGTATCAACATTCCAGCGATCCAGATATGTGTGAAATAGAAGTTTGTCTGGCTTCTAAATCCTAAATTCTAAAACCTGTTTCTCTCTGACCAAAGGGATTCAAACAGGATGCCTGCAACCTCTAGTGACCATCTGACCCAAGCTGAGCCATTTGAATTATCTAGTATATTATACAAAACATGTGGAAAACATGTCCCCTTTTTATTGAGAGTGTTCAGTTCAAAAATAATTTAATTTTGGAAGTCCCAGGCAACATTTTCATGACTACATATACAAAACCTGTCTGAAGTTGAAGCCCTTAAGAGGAAAGCAAATATGAAAAATAGTAAGAGACAAGATTGCTTAGATACAAATATATGAACCAATGCATTTTGATTTTGTTATATGAGTATGAGTTGGCTTTCTATCACTTGTGATCTGTGGAGTTCTGACTGATGCTTCTGCCGTTACATTTGATTGCTGTTTTCTGATCCAATCCCTGTTGATTCCACCCATATAAAACTCTCTTTTGTGTATCATTACATCTGCCACCTAACTCAAAACTTCATCATCTGTCATCTGTAGTAAAGCAATAGCCACTCACTCACACAGCTTCATTTCCCAGTCAAAATCAATATTCACTGTTACTAGGCCTATCTTTCTAAATTATAGTTTTGATTTTGTCAAACTCTTCTGCTTGTTATCATTCAAGGCCATTCAAAGTCTTTCTGTACTACCTGTAAGGATATCTCTCAACCCA
>NW_022196899.1:17612793-17616584 GCF_008632895.1 Mastomys coucha
GTAAGACCACTAATTTTGGAACCAGATTTCCAAATATAAATCCAAAATCCATCCACAGCCACATCTTTAGGCACAAAAACGAATCACATTTCTCTCCTTTACCTTAATTTCCCTACCTAGTGATAGATGCTCGTTTAAAAGAAAAAAGAGGTTCCTGTGAAGGCTTGATGTCTCAGCTTAGAAGAATGTTAGGGCAGTGAGGTAGGAGTGGGTGGGTGAGGAACCTCATAGAAACAGGAGGAGTGGGTGGGAAAGGGGGTTTTCAGAGGAAAACTGGAAAGGGGGATAACATTTGAAATGTAAATAAATAAAATAACCAATAAAAAATTTAATAAAAATAATTGCCAAAAAAAAATAAAAGAAAGAAAAGAAGAAAACAAAACAAAACAAAACTTGGGGTCTTGATTTAACATGTTTTTGTTTGTTTGTTTGTTTGTTTGTTTTATCCTGGTGACCATGCTGTCATGAGGGGGTCCCCAATTGAGGCTCACTGCATGAGAATTTAAAAGACAGACAATATTACTTGTCTCGGATCTCCATTACTATACCTAATTCTGTGCCACTGAAAATAATTATTTTTTGATGTAGGTAACTCTTTTTTCTGCCACAAAAAAGTAAATACTGTCCATATTTCAGTGCTTCACTTAAAGGATGCCTTCTTCAAGTAACGGCCATAGGTTCATCAAGCCCTAACTAAATTCATTCCCACCATCACCCAAATCAGATTTTTCTCACTTTGCATTATTTGAATTTCTCCACCTGTGTCAGACTTATTGGTGCATCATCTTCTGAGTTACCATGATTGCATGAGGTAGATGAATGATTCCCATTGCAGCATTTCATAGCACCTAACACAGGCCCTTGTGACAAGGTAGACATTAAGCACTTAGTTTGTGGTTGCTATAGATGACGGCCTCACATCTGTAATAAGACACAGTGCTACAAGGAAGCAAGGGGAATCTATCAGACTAATGTTAAAAATGGAGTATGAAGACGAAATCATACCACATCAGAATACACAAGAGACTAAAGAGAACTCAACTGACAGACAGAATAATTAAAACAAACAGACTCAACTCAGACCAGCAGCTGTAAAGGAGGTGAGACATCATTGACCAGAAATAAAAGTACATCAAGTCAAGCATGCTTTCAAAGAAATGACTAAATTTATAAGAAATGCAACTGATACATGAGAAGCAACAAGGCAGTAACTGACGATGATCATTGATTAGTATGTAGAATCCAGCCATCTAGAAAAAGATTCAAGCAAAATTACCTTGTCTAAAAATACACATGTGAGGCCTGAAAAGAGAAAAAGTCTTATTTGGGAATTAAAACATTCCCAAACCATGGTTATAGTCAAGAGGAGCTCCTGGGGTGACTATGATTAATTAGCATAAAAGATATGTATAAAAATAATGAAAATCATTATTTTTAAAAATTTACATAAGCTAATAAAACACTGATCGTGGAATCTCTATACACAATATTCTGCCCAATTTCTCTTTAGTTTTAATTTTTTTTATATATGGGTGTTTTTGTTTGTGTTCTTGAGACAAAATGCCATTATGTATGGTGTTTCAGTGTAGTATCAAACTCTCTTCCTCCTGTCTCAGCTTCTTGAATGCTAGTAGTACAAATGTGAACTATTATGTCTGCTTTCCTCCCTTCTGGATCCTGGATGCCCTGGATAGTTCCACAACGAGACTATAAAGGTCTAATGAACATCGTAATTAAGAGAGCAAGAGAAAAAGATTACAGAGAAACAAAGGAACTAAGATGGTTAAAAGAGGAAAAAAAAGAACAGAATTTAGTACAATGATTTTACACATTAGTTAGAATAAATTACTAACCAGTTTGCAATGACAGTTTTGTTTGATTTTTAAGGTTATTAAAGCATTGACTGAGAGACTCTTTTATGGTAAAACTGTCATAGATTTTATTGTTCAAGTTTGCAAGTATAGTGTATTGCTTGGTGAAATTATACTGGACATGAAATGCATGTTATTAGTTGTAACAATACCCTGTTAATTATTAGGGCATGGGAAAAACAAACTCGAGATAAAAGTATATCAATGTGTAGTAAGAATTCTTGGCATTGCATAAAGCCCCCTGGGATTCTTATGGATCTATCAAATACTTGAAGATGTGCTCTCAATGATAACTGGTATTTGTTGGTGATAGTTTTAAAGTGAATTACAAAACATGACATTATTACTATCTAGATGTCTCTTTATTGAAAGCATATGGAAAGACAAAAGTAACTTAAAATTCATAAGAAGTCAAATTTGTGTCCACAATCCTTGAAAAGAAAGTTCTTACTTAAAATTAAACATGAAGGAATGCTCAGAGTCTCTAACTTGCATTTGCCCATGACTATACTAATTTGTGAGGTAGACAACACTTCTGACCTCATTTAAACTTAACTATCTCTTTAAAGACTAAACCTCCATATACAGTTACATTATAAGGTACTTTTGGTTAGGGTTCTAATATATAAATTTAAGGAGTAGGCAGCTTAATCCTTGATAATGAAATAAAGATTTTATTGATGATAGGTTACTTCCTTACAATATTACAGGATGTAAAATAGGGCAAAATACAATTACATGCACTATTTTTAAGGGTAATCTCCAATTCTTTACTTACATTTTTTTCATAATAGTCTCCTAGAGACAGAAATGCAAATATCATGTATTAACCTTGAGATGAGTTAAAAATAAAGATATACTTTGGCATTTGTTTCCCATCAGGAAGCCAAATGAGCTTAAAGATGGTTGCACATATTATAAGATGACGAACATTTCTTAGAACAAGAGGAACCTAGATTAGAGGCAGTCTGGGCTGTATTCAATGCAGGTATGCAGTTGAAACTGGGTCTCATTCTATATCCCAGGAAGGTCCACAACCCCGGTCCTCTCTGCACAGTCTCCTGAGTATGGGGTTTTAGATTCTGCAGTGATATGAATATGCTTAGCCCATGGCATGACATTATTAGGAGGTATGTCCTTGTTGGAATAAATTTGCTCTTGTTGGAGTAAGTTTGTCACTGTTGGACTGTGCAACTTTCCTTGTACCTCCCTGGTATATAGAAGTTGTCTCCTGTTTGTCTTGGGAACAAGATATAAAACTCTCAACTCCTCCAGGGCCATGCCTACCTAAATGCTGTCATAGTACTTGTTATGATGATAATGGACGTAAAATTCATAAGAGGTCAAATTTGTACATCAGAATCAGTAAGCCTGCCCAAATTAATTGTCGTCCATTATAAAAATGGTCTTGGTCATGGTGTCTTTCTATAGCAATAGAAAGTCTAGCTACAATAGAAATTAGTATCAGGATTAGGGAATTGCTGTATCTGACCATGCTTTTGCTTGGAAGAATGTAAATTTTTGTACTTTTGATTTGAAAAGTGTTTGAGTGCTTTAAGTGGAGCTTAATGGGCTGTGCTAGTAGGAATATGGAAGACTTTGGCTGAGAGTGATTTGAACTGTGGCAGCCTAGCTCTAGAAGTTTCAGATGAGAATAATTTAGTATGTGGCTGAAGGACTGTCCTTATGATATTTTGGTGAAAGTTGTGGCTGCTTTTTGCCCTTGTCTGAAAGGTCTGCTTGAGGCTAAGGTAACTACATTAATCAAGTCAAGTTAATTACGTTGACAAAGGAAGTCTCAAAACGACCCAGTTTAGACTCAGGACTTTGGTTTATTCTTATTAAGACAACACTGAGATTCCACCTCACACCAGTCAGAGTGGCTAGGATAAAAAGCTCAGGTGACAGCAGATGCTGGAG
>NW_022196899.1:17617682-17694322 GCF_008632895.1 Mastomys coucha
GGCGGGGTGGCAGGCATGGGGAAGTGGGAGGCAACAGGGGTTTGTTTTGGTTGTTTTTGTTTGTTTCTGTTTTTTCGGAGGGGAAACTGGGAATGGAGAAATTTACATGTAAATAAAGAAAATATCTAAATGAAAAAAAAAAGACTGATTTGAAATATTTTAGCAAACCTAGAAAGAAAATAATTACAAAATGTTTGGTTCAAAAGTGAAAGGGCACCAGGACCTAGAATGGAGCTGAATCCTGTTTAAGGAGATAAACAGATTAATGGATTGGTGACCTGAAGTCAAGATTCTACCCAGATAAGCTTACTGTTAATGCTATTTATCTATTTGCCATTGATCAAGCTATAGCTATATCTAGTCATTATTATTATTTGGTTATTTTTTCCTTTGAACATTTTTTGTTACTTAGATTCTTTATTTGATGGTTTAAACACTAATGAACTACAGTAAAGTATGATAGTTGCCTGCAGTCATTTCCTAATTTGAGCAAGTAGAACATAGAAATGCCACTGTTGTCCAGACAACATAATTACATTTTTACTAAAAATTATACTATAAATAAAATGCTTTCCTCAAAATATGCTTTTAAAACAAAAATCACTAAAATGTATAAACTTTCACCAATATTTATGTAATAGCATTAAATTGTATCTTGTATATTGAAATAAAACATATTGCTTTGTGTTGATTTAAAATAAAATAGTGGACATAGTAAGTTGCAGATATATTTAGTTTCATTCACAAAGTGTTTGGAATGAACTACAATCCAGAAATGGAGGACACAGACTTTTGATCTGGACCTTGATGAATAATGGCCATGAATGCTTAGGTCTAGGCATGGTGGTATACACCTTTAATCCCAGGAGACAAAGGCAAGTACAGCAACGCCAGTCTGGGACAGAGCAAGTTCTAGGTAAAGAAAAGATTAAGTCTAGACATGGTGGTACATGTCTTTAATTCCAACATTCAGGAGAACGTGTCATGCAGATATCTGAGTTCAAGGTCAGTCTACAGAGCAAGATTAAAAACAGCCATGTCTAAACAGTGAAAGAATTGGAATACAGAAAACTGTTGACAATTTTATAAAACACAGGGTTATGTTCCAGCCCCTGCAAGCAGCAGAACTAGGCGGCTTTGGCCATGTGGCTCTGGCTTTACAATCAAGAGTGGGTACTGGGAAAATTGATGCTGGTTAGCTGGAGCTAAGAAATTAATCATGATTAAGGAGAAACCAATGTTATGGAGGTGAAATCTTCTAGGAAGTGTTTTCTGAGAGCACAAAGAGGCTGTGTTCCAAAGATAACCAAGGCTGTGCCTTGTACTACAGCTAGACTTGGTAATGTGTAAGAATCACCCAGGTGTTTCTAGTTTTGAAGGTATGAAAGGATTATGGAGAGCAGCCAAGACTTGGCACTGGGAGAGTTCTGGGAAGGCCACTTGTGAATGCATAGCTTCCTTTGCAGTTGAAGGCCCAGGGCTGAAGGGATTATGCAAAGAAGTTGAGGCTGGTCACCATGAAAGGAGCCTACTAGAGGCTATTGGTGAAGCCAAGCTGTATCAGAAGACTCCAGCAAATTGAAGATGCCAGTACCATGGGATGACCACCAAGAACAACAGCAGTAGAGTGGAGTCAACCAGAGCCTATAGTGCTACAGAGGGCAGAGCTAGAGAATTGACCTAAGCCATTTAGAGGATCCCAGAAGACCATGTGTGGATCTAAACCACAACTAAAACATCAAAAGGAGCTGCCTTGGACACCCCAAGATATTGGAGGTGACAGAGCTGTGAGGTACCTTCTGAGGAAAGTTGCTAACAGGGAGTAGAACTAGGCCAAGAGAAACAAGTTTGTTGCATTCAACAAAGATGAAAGAATTTAAAGATTTGAAGGGTGCTTTTACATTTGTCATGGAGGTGGAACAGAGTTTGAAATTTTCCCAGCTGGCTTTTGGTGTTGCTTTGGTCCAATACTTCCTCACTACGATATTTTACAATGGTGATGTATATTCTGCGATGTTGATGGTCCACAATCTGTTTTTTGATTTTGATTTTAAGTGGGGGTTACAGTTAAGTGATTGAATGAATCTCAAACAAGACTTGATCTTCAGAGGTTTAAATATTATTGAGAATGTGATAGACTATGGGAACTTTTGAAGTTGGATTAAGTGTAGTTTGCATCATGCTATGACTAGGTATGGCCTCTATCAACTTATGTTTGAACAAACCTTTGGGGGTCCAGAGAGTAGAATGTGGTGGTTTGAATATGCTAGCCCCAGAGTGTAGCATTGTAAGGAGGAATGGCCTTGGTGGAGAAAGTCTATCACTGATGGGGTGGTTTTTAAAACCCTTATCCTAACAGCCTAGAAAACAACAGTCTTTTCCTGTTAGCCTTTGGAACAAGATGTAGAACTCCCAGTTCCTCCAGTGTAATGCCTGTCTTGTAGCACCCATGCTTCTCACCATGATGATAATGTACTGAAACTCAGAACCTGTAAGCCAGCCCAAATTAAATTTGCTTTATAAAATTTTATAAAAAAAAAAAATTGTGCTTTATAAAAATTTTCTTTGTCATGGTGTCTCTTTACAGCAGTTGAAACCATAACTAAAACAGGTATACAGCATCAACTATCTATCAGAATCTTCACTTCAGGTCCATAGTATCACCTTGCACAAAGATTAAAGTCATGTGCTTTATTTTTAAAATATTTTCAGCACATACCTATAAATAATAAAAGTAACAGCTTTCTTTATCTCATATGATAAGATGCATTCACTAGCTATATTCATCAAAATTATTTGGAATTAGAAATTCTAATCTTGGGATTAATATGTTCTGGAATGTTATAGGGCTTTGTTACTACAGTATTAACTAGGCTTAAAAAATAAAATGAACTTAAAGTCTATCAATAAGGGACAACTTAAATATCGATATTATACCTAAATTCTGTGATTCTATATGCCCAAGAGAAAGAAAGGTATATTAATTTATATTGATAGACAAAATTAAAACTTTTTCATTGCTTAGTGAAAATAGGGAGTTAAATTTATATCTGAGAGACACACACATATTTGTATTTAGATTTTAAAAAATTCTAAAAGTGTGGCATGATAAAAAGAACACTATGGTGGCATGTGAAGACAACAGCAGCTCTTAACCCAGAGCATGGCTGATGCTTCTCACCAGTTAGAAGGAAGAATTCCAGCACAACTCACATTTATCTTGAAGGTTGGGAGGGGGAGCTAAGATTGCTTTCATATATCAACTTTAAAGTAGCAGGGGCCTAGGTTATCCCCCCAAAATATAGGACCTTGATATGACTTTGGCTAGGGGCCTCATTCGCTTTCCCTAGACATTGATTGAGAACCTCAAATAAGATTATGAATTTGTTTACTGTAAGAACAGCCTACCGTCATAGATCTGTGTTCTCTTTTCAACCGTAGCATTGATCTGTTGACCTTAGAATCAGTCATCTCATAAAATCTCATAGTGACATGTGTAAGACTTCAAACCTCCTAAAATCCTATAGATACAATTATTTAAAAAATATGAATTATAACTCCTGCTTAGAAATGTTCACACTGCTCATGGTGTATTCCTTTCCCTTCCCTAAACCATTTCCTTCTCTTAACCCTCTGGCTTAAAATTTATATTAAAAATATATATTGAGTCTGTGTGCATTGTTGACATCTCATATTAAAATTGTTATCAAGACTTTCAGCATCTAAACCACTTGTAATTACAATTTCATGGCATTGATTCCACAAATGGTCCTAGGGACTTATCACCATTGTCTGGTACCTATATGTTTTCCTCACTTCAATTTCTTTTCTCAAAAGCAACTTTGTTGCTTTTCTATACAGTCAAATCATTAAAAGAACTAAGTAGCAAGTATTTTAATGTTCTTACATGTGAAGTTGGCAAGAGTCTAAAATGACCTTAATGGTACTGTGTCAATATATAAAGCAGAACACTGGTTGACTCTTTCACTTCATGTTATTACAAAGATTTACGATTTGACAGTGTCTGGGAGAATCATCCAAGTACAGGCAAGCACACAGCCTTGTAATCCTCTCTTATGGAACAGGAAGCAGGGGCATCAGGAAGTCAAATCCAGTCTCTGCTCCACATCTAGTTTAAGTTCAGCTTGAGCTAAGAAACCTTCTCTCAAAGGCAAAACAAAACATGAAATTCACATTCTTCTAATTTGGAGTTTTCAAAGTCCCTATAAACTGAGCATGACCAAATTACAAGAGACTTCTTTAAATTATTAGTTTTACATACAATGGAGGGCAGCTAATTTGAATGTAGCAGGCCTGCGTGCGATGTTGCAAAGATTTGAAGCAGATTGCATCCTTATGTGACTAGCCAAATCTTCATAATAAAATTGCAAGACAGACATTCTCAAAATATTTTTTAAAGATGAGAAAATAGACTTTCAAAACACCAAGCAGTTTGTCAGGTTTATGAGAGTCCAAGATTTTTTTCTTCTGGAGCATTAAATAACAGGAATTCTGGGAAAAGTAGAGGGAAAACACCATGTTTCTTGCTCCTCTGTTTAGAAATTTTCAATTTATGTTTTAATGATGAAACAAAGCTCAGGTGTTCATAACCTTAATTTAAGAACTTGTTAATTTACCACAAGTAACAGTCAGGGCTTGATATTATAAAATGACTATAAAATAATATGCATTTGTTATTAACAAGGAAGAAACAACAATTTTAGCTTTTTTGAGTATATTTCCTCCACTATGAACTATTTACTATTCATTGCAATAATAGCAATAAATAGAAATCCATTATCATGAATTCACAGATATCTATAGTGTTCAGTTGAGTGAATTTATTAAATTCAAAGAACCTCAGTTCTCTCAGATCATATTAAAAGTTCTTTCCAGTCCTAGAAAGTTGGATAAGCTACACCTCACTTAAATAAAATAAAACTGTAAGAAAAAACCTTATTTTTATATTTTTAGTCAC
The DNA here is from genome assembly GCF_008632895.1 of Mastomys coucha. Taxonomy (NCBI): domain Eukaryota; kingdom Metazoa; phylum Chordata; class Mammalia; order Rodentia; family Muridae; genus Mastomys; species Mastomys coucha. Next base: position 17,622,661 of record NW_022196899.1, read on the forward strand.
TCCATCAATTTCTTTGTACTTTAAGGAGTCTCAAAAACTTATTGCACATGTATTATGATGATCTAGGAACCCATTTATTCTCAAACCACAATTATCATAAAATAAGAACAATGAGTGGCTTAGATTATATGTCCTCCTCTTTAAAACAAAATCACATTGAATTTCAATGACAAAATACCTTGGTATGGGTAAAGAGATATCTTTGCTATAGATGGTAAGTGGTAGATTTTTAATTCCTATACTACAGAATTTTCACAAAAAGGTGATTTATATACTAGTAAGAAATATAGAGAGAGTTTTACTTAGTGTGTAGAACTTGAAATTGAAAGAATTTATAAAACAGGTGGTTTATATTGATGGATCAATGTATAAGAGCGCTGATACATTGGGTAGGGACCCATGTATTCCCTGAATATCTGCATCCTTGTATACATATCAGTTGGCTCACAAACACCTCTGCCTCTAGGTCTAGGGTAACATATGACTCTGTAACCCCCTACACTCAAAGATCTCTTCCCCCAACAATCCACACAATTAAAACAATAAAAATATTGTAAAGGATGAGATTATAGAAAATAACATATGGAGGCAGAGACTGCCCTTTGGAGAGAATGAATTTGAACTACATAGCTGAAGCTGGACAATATTCTAGAAACCTTTATCCTAAGCTTCCCACTTAACAGTTGTCTATGCTATGTTGTGTAAATATTAGGAAGCCAAATGGTAGGACTGGAGAGATGGCTCAGCCCTTGTCCTTGCAGAGGACCAGGGTTCAGTTTTCCGAAACCACATGATGACCCACAGTCTTCTGTAACTCCAGTGCTAGCGAATCTGTGCTCTACTCTAGACTCTGCAGGCACCAAGCATGCTCACTCGGAAAGGCCTCTTCACAGCAATGGAAACCTTAAATAAGACAGAAGTTGGTACCAAGAGTGGGGTACAACAATGATAGGCCTGACCATGATTTTATTTGGAGGAATTTTGATGGTTGGACTTTGAAAATCAATGGAATGCTTTAAGCATGGCTTAATAGGCCTTAAAAATAGAAACTTGGAAAACAATGATGTTTGGGGTGATTTTTAACTGTGGAAGCCTGCTCGCTTAAGCAGAAATTCAAGGAGAATTTTAGTCTGTGGCCTAGAGGCTGTTTTTGTTATATTTTGGTGAACAATGTAGCTGCCTTTTGCCCTTGTCCAAAGAATATGTCTGAGGCTAAGGTTAAAAGATTTCAATTAATTCCAATGACAAAGGAAGTCTCAGAAAAATCTTGCCTAGGTGCTGTCCTCTAATTTACTCGTTTGAAGAGCCCTTTTATCAAGTATAGCAAGCTTAGAAAGAAAAAAATACAAAATATATGGCTTAAAGAGTAAAGAAGCACTCTGTTCAAACAGATAAACAGATGAAGGGAGTGGTGATGTTTGTGTGTTTGCAGTTAAACGATGTGATAGTTATAGTACTATGATATGGTTATTGCTTTCATTTGGACATAAGGAGATACGATTGTGTCTCAAATTGACATAAAATGACAGACGCTTTGATCTGGATATTGAGGTATAGTCAGTATAAAATGTTTAGGTCCAGGTATAGTGGTACAAAGCTTTAATCCCTGGAGACAGAGACAACCAGATCTCTGAGTTCAAAGTCAATCTACAGAGCAAGTTCCAGGACAGCCAAGCATAGGTAGTGAAGGACTTGTAAAACATAAAGGTGCTGATAATGTAATAAAATAAGGGGAGAGGGATGTTCTGGCATCAGCAAGCAAGAGAATGGCAGCTTTGGCCATGTGACTCTGGCTTTAGAGTCAAAATTAGAAGGAACTACTAGGACTATTGATGTTGGTTAGCTGGAGCAAAGAAATTAGTGGTGATTAAGAAGAGACCAGCCTGATGGTTGGCTGCAAGCATCCACATCTGTATCAGTAAAGCTCTGGCAGAGTCTCTCAGCATACAGCTATAACTGGCTCTTGTCAGCAAGCACTTCTTGGCATCATCAATAGTGTCTGGGTTTGGTGTCTGCATATGCGAATGGATTTCCAGGTGGGGCAGTCTCTGGATGGCCTTTCCTTCAGTCTCTGCTCCAGTCTTTGTCCCTATTTGCTTTAGACTGGAGCAGTTCTGAGTTAAAGTTTTTGATATGGGTGGGTGATTCCATCCTTGAATTGGGGCTGTGCCTAACCTATAGATATGGCCTCTACAGATTCTCTCTCGCCTTTTGGGGGGTATTTCAGCTAATGTCATCCTTGTTGGATCCTGGGAACCTATTGCTTTTCCTAGCATCTGGGACTTTCTGGTGGCTACCCCTAGTTTCCCATCTCCCACTGCTACACAACTCTGTTCAATTTCCTGACCCTCTGTATATCTCCTCTGTCTCTTCCCACACCTGATCCTGCCCCTCTTTTATCCCCTCACCCATCTCTCCCTCTCAAGTCGCACCCTTGATCTATACCCTATAGTTATTTTGTTCCCCCTTCTAGGAAGGACTGAAGCATCAACATTGAAGACTTCCATCATCTTCCTTCTTGAGCTTCTTATGGTATGTGAGTTGTATCTTAGGTATTCCAAGCTTTTTTCCCTAATATCCACTACAACCTTTGGACTGAGCATGAGGAAAATGGAGGAATTAGGGGAAGGACTGAAGGAGCTGGAGAGGTTTGCCACATCATAGGAAGAACATTATTATCAACCAACCAGACCTCCCAGAGCTCCTAGGAACTAAACCACCAAAGAGTACATACAGAGGGGCACCTCAAGGTTTCTCAAGGTTTTTTTTTTTTTTTTTTTTTTTTTTAATAAATTTCAGGACTTTAACTTGTTATTATTTGGACTGTATTTAATATTTTTAAATATTATTTATTATTGTTTATTTGCACATAATGTGTATTGTATGTATGTGTGTATATGTGCTGTGTGTATGAGAGAGAGAGAGCGAGAGAGAGAGAGAGAGAGAGAGAGAGACAGACAGACAGACAGACAGACAGACAGACAGACAGAGAGACTTTGCCTTTTAGAGCTCACCCATCACAGACCATGCAAAAATGATGGTCCATCTCCACAAAAATCATCTGCTAGGTTAACGTCTTTTAGATGGCTCCTGACAATGTTAAGACCTAACTTAAAGAACAACCTTACAAAGTCCAGAGTATACAAGAGTTCCCTGCAAGACTTCCCTTTGTTTTATGGTTTTATTTACATAGACTTTATTTTGTTGAGGAGAATTATTTGTACACATTGTACGATTATCTATGAGCATGAACCTCTACACAAAACACATCAGAAAAAGCCTAAACGTGTCCGATGCCCTTCCTGGCAGCTGAGTCACCTGGCAGCTGAGTCACCTGGCAGCTGAGTCACCTTGCCGCTTTCCTCATGAGGACGAGCTGGTGTTCTTGGAGAATCTGTTCTTTCAGCATCTATAATCTCCTCCTACTGTGGACACATTATTATGGCAGTAATCCATGTGTAATTTTATTGTCTTTGTTTTATGATATAATGGCATAGAAGTTGGGAGTCAATTCTATTTGAAATTCAAATCAGGATAATTGTTGATAAGTGCTTGGAAGGTGCTCAGTGGTGAACCATATACTTAATATGCACAAGGCTTTGGGTTTAGTCCTCAGCACCAAATAATTACATTTCAAGTATTTGAAAAATAGTAAATAAAAAGGAAAAATGAGAAAACAATTTGTCAATGAATATTTTGTTTTGTTTTGTTTTGAGACAGGGTTTCTCTGTGTATCTCTGGCTGTCCTGAAACTCACTCTGTAGATCAGGGTGGCCTCGAACTCAGAAATCCACCTGCCTCTGCCTCTGCCTCCCAAGTGCTGGGATTAAAGGCATGCACCACCACTGCCCGGCTATGAATATTTTAAATAAGCCTTAGCAACAGTGTTTTTTATGTTTTCTGATACTAAGGTTATATACCTCCCCCCAAAATATGTCAACTATGAATGAAAGGCTGTATTTACAACACAGTTATGTAGTGCTCACCAAAGAACATGAACTGTTAGACTGACATAACTTACTTAATGAAAATATTATTTGAAAAAGTGTTTTCAAAAGAATTTGTAGGGTAAATTTTTCTTTAAGTTTTGAGAAGAGAAAATGCTTCCTATTAATGTAGAATAATGCCATTTATCTCTTAGAATTGAACTCTACATCAAAATGTTCTCTTTCCATATCTCCTCTTAGTTCAGCATGATTGGCCTCAATTGCTGCTCATTCTTTAGTGTGTGGAGTAGCCAATCAGGCTCCTTTGGAAAAATGCTAAAATGAAACTCTCGAAGTTGAATTTGTGGCTTTGAGGGACAGAATACTTTCTGTCTGATTTCCTACTATCCATCTTTGTGCTACAGCATCTTACCTTGAAAAGTACAGTATTAAGACATGTGGAATATAAAATACTATTCAGGTAAGATGGCAAATGTTATTGAAACAACTGAAATTAGTCTATTTGTGACGGTCATACATGCCTGCTACTCATGCCAAAATACTAATGCCTGACCAAATAAGTAAATAAATAAATAAGAATGTACTGAGATTGCTTTACTAAAGCAATCTCAGCCATAGCAATTAATGTGAGCTTATATAGAGTGTGAATGGACTACCAAATTAAAAAACAAAAAACAAAAAACAAAACAAAACAAAAAAACAAACAAAAAACCAAAGCAGAACCACATGAACTACTGTGAACTAATAACCTTTAAAACTATACTGTATAAGAATACCACCTGATCCCTTTATTTTTAAGAATCAAGCACCAAATAATGAAGACAAAGCACTAGATATCTCTCTCCAACAAGTATATTCTCTATTGCCAGTTATAGGTGACCTCTAATTGAAATGTTAACCAAAGGGGCTTTAGATCTCATTGAACATGGAGCCGTTCAGCTGGTAAACTGATGGGGAGCTAAGTCTCCATCCCTACTGACTAGTATGCGTGTGACTTGAAGGTACCATTCTACCAGAGAACAAAGGGAAATAGAAAACCTTCAACGGACAATGGTGCCTTGCGATGTGATACGCCAGTGAGAGAGTGGCCATCGTTGTCAAAGTAGCCAACACCAAGCATTGGGTTTAAGGCCCACTCCAGGATAGGGAACCCATGCTTGACACTGCTGATGTGGTGACGAACCTGAGACTAGAAGGCCATGGACCTAGAGAAAACTAAACACTGTGGTCTACTAAAGGAACAGAGCAATAACATGACTACTAATGACATTTCGCGATGTCCACAATTCAGTGTCTTGCCCCACCGTTATCAGAAAAGCTTCCTACACTTCAGTAGAGGACAATACAGAGGCTCACAAGTGGGAACATGTGCCAGAAGTGAGAGAGCTCAGGACTTAGTCTTACATGGAGTATCTTTACCTAACCCCTCCTCTCACGGTTTAGGGAACTGTTGAGGAGACAAAGATCGTAAGAAACAGAGAATATGATAACAAAACCACAAAACAATATTTTCAAGATGCATCAAGTTTGATGTGCACCTGAACCCACAGAGACTGGGACAGCATGCACGGGTCTGCACACGTCCACGGGAGATGAGGACCCAGCCCGGGGAGTCGGACGTACACACAAGCTTCTACAGCTAACCACGAAGCTATCTGCAATTGACAAGGAAACCCTCGTTTTCACAAGGGAAGTCTCACTAGGTATACAAACCATATTTAAGGGCAGGTCCTAAGCCCAGCAGTAGAAGGCAACAATAAATGAATTCATTGGCATTTACTGATATTTATCAGTCTCATATTGCTTTGCTTGAGCATTTTTAACATTACTGGTCTTTTGCTCATGTTATAGATTTAAATTTTGTGGTTTTTGTGTGTGTGCATGAGCATGTGTATATGTGTGCATGTGTGTGTGTTCATGTATATGAGTATATGTATATGTATGCTGTGCTTTAAATCATCTTTTCTTTCTTCTTTTTTTTGCCTATTTTCTAAGGAACAAGTAAAAGGAAATATAGAATTGTATAGTTGGGGAGAGTGCGAGAATATGGAAGATGAAGGATGGCAAATTGATCAGAACTTACTTTATGAAAAAAGTAATAAATTATGTCTTCTTGTTCTTTAGTCCATAGATGAATCTTGGAAATATTTTATTAAAAATGATCTCATATATGGAACCTAAAAATTCTATTCAATTTAAATATAGAAGTCTCTCTCCCTATTTCTATGTAATTTAAATATCTAACATATAATATGAGGAATATACTTATAGATAACACCTTGCTTCTCATATTTTTCTTAGATAACTAGATTACAGTTACTGTTACCATAAAGGAAAGAAATTGTTAACTTTTCATACACAATAAAATCAAATAGTATCAAGCTGGTTTAGCTTAAGGCCCACTCTATGATATGGAACCCATGCCTGACACTGGTTGTGTGGTGTATATGACTGGGACCTACATTATACAAATTTATTTTTTTGAAAATATATTCATATTCTTCTTTCTAATAAACAGATTATAACTGTATAAATACACTAAAAATGAAAATGTCATTTCCAGTGGGATGACAACCATTATATTAGGAGATTATTTGTGGTTTAATTTTTTCCACTATTATAAACTCAAAAAATGTTGATTATGAAAATGTAAGTCTATTTTCATTTCAGAAGAGAAAATGGACAGCTGTTATTTCTAGCGGCCACACACTTAGACTTTATTTGAGTTCAGCTTCTCTTAAAAGCAAGACCAATAGTGCTAGAAGTCTAATGAAACAGGAAGTATCTACTGCTATCAAAATGTGTACAATCTTTAGGGGCATATACTACACATAAAACTGATCAATGGGATATATCCACTATATACCTCAATAGCATCTAATCTGAAGTCCACATCTCTCCAGCTCACTGGGAAGCAACACAACTATTGAAACTTTTCTTCCACACCGTTGTTGCTTAGGCATCTTTATCAGCATCGCTGCAGAAGCAGTAGTTTTAACCAAGAGACAGCACATGCACTTAAGCTTTGGAGGACAGACTGTCCCTTATAAAACTGTGCGGCTTTCCCCTCAGGGACCAATATATGTTACCACTCTAAAAGTGGAATTGCTTTTCAATCCGCTAGCACAATTGTTATCTTACTTTGTTTCTCTTTTGTGCAAGATTCACAGGGAATTCCTACTGAAACTATTAAAGGAGTAGACGCATGTAAAGAGAGATCATCAGAGCAGTGAGATCTTTGGTGTCCACCATCTCTCTCTAGTTTGTGAGGGTCACTCTGATCTGTTAACTTGGCAAAACCAAAATAACAGAGGATACAAGACTGTAGACATGCTTTAAGGGATTGTATAAGTGAAGTTAATTGAGGTGGGAAGACTCCATCTACATACAAAAGGGGACAGCTTCTGACACCGGGTGCTTTGTAACCAGCTTCCTCGTACTTTTGCTTTCATGACTTCCCCTTCACGATGGACTATACTTTCTAGTTATGAGCCACAGTAAACACTTCTTTTCTTCAGCGGTGTTTTGGTCATACAATTATAGCAACAAGACAAGAAACTAACAGGATCTAGCAAGTTCACACAAATTTGAGAAATAATAAGCATTACCTTGGATTAGTGATAAAATTTATTTCTCTGGCTCGTATCTCTATAAGATGGTTAAACATATTCTCATCTTAAAAATACTACAAACTTTTTAAGAGGTGAGTTTATAAATAAAGAGGAATATATAAAAAATGTATTTTCACTCATGATGAGATTACTCATTGGGTATGATTTTTTATAATTATATTTGCAAAACATTTAAAGTTAAAATTCCATAATTCAGTAAGATACCATTATATAATTATAGAAAGATATGAATAAAAGATGATCAATGGGAGGAGAGGACCTTGGCCCTGTGAAGGTTCTATGCCCCAGTGTAGGGCAATTCCAGGGCCAGGAAGCAGGAGGGGGTGGGTAGGTGAGCAGGGGGAGGGAGAGGGAACAGGGGATTGTTTTATTTATTTATTTTTTCTGTTTTTCTTTCTTTCTTTTTTTTTAAGGGAACCTGGGAAAGGAGATATTGTAAATAAGAAAACATCTAATTAAAAAAAGATGAAGAGATATGAATATCTTAATAATAATATATAAACTCATATACCAAGATTTTAACATAAAATAAGCTTCTTATTTATTTATTTCCTATTGAATATTCAAAATATGTGCCTTTTTAAAAGCTATAGAATTTGTATAATATAAATAACTAGCTAAAGAATGTGCTTCCTTCTTAAGAATTATATTACTATACTTTATTAGATTTCTTTTTTCTTTTTTATTTAATTTTTTAAGTTTTTTTTTAAATTAAACATTTTCTTTATTTACAGTGTCTTCTTTCCCAGGTTCCCCTCCAAAAATAAAAAATAAAATAAACAAAAACTAAAACAAACCCCTGTTCCCTCCCCCCTCTCCCTGCTCACCACCCCACCCCCTCCTGCTTCCTGGCCCTGGCATTCCTCTATCCTGGGGCACAGAATCTTCACAGGGCCAAGGGCCTCTCCTCCCATTGATGACCAACTTGGTCATCATCTGCTATACACATGCTGCTGGAGCCATTAGTCCCAACATGTGTACTCTTTGGTTGGTACAGAGACTGCTCCACCTGGGAATACTTCCTAAACTCAATCATCAAATCTAGACACTATTGTGGATGCCAGCAAGTGCTGGCTGACAGGAGCCTGATATAGCTGTCTCCTGAGAGGCTCTGACAGTGCCTGGCTAATACAGAAGTAGAGGCTCATGGCCATCCATTGGACTGAGTACAGGGTCCCCAATGAAGGAGCTAGAGAAAGGACCCAAGGAGCTGAAGGGTTTGCAACCCCTTAGTAAGAACAACAATGTGAACTAACTAGTACCTTCTTTTTTCTTTTAATCAAAGAACAAAGACCAACTTTTGAAAATTTAAACCAAACATTATAGATTTAAACATTTTAGAGAACTAATAAAGTGGCCAGCATTCAGTCACGACTAAAAGACACCCTTAACTTACATTAAACTAGAAACGAGTGATCATGAAACTCTCACATTTCTCACTAAATACTGAAAAAACTATTCCTGCAGTAGATTGGTTTGGTAGTGTTGACTCCTCACCAGACTGTCACTACTTGACTACATTTTGACAGGATGGAAGCAGATTTATGCCTATGTATGACAACTATCTCATTTTGGCACCAGTTGTGAATTATAAGATTCATCTTGGATTACACTTTTTCTTTTACAGAGAAAAACACATACAGAAATGACAACATTTAGGTCAAATTGGAAGAAGCACTCTTTGAGAATTAACAGGAACATATTTTTAAATTTTTCAAATAAACTCTACTTCTAGGTTAACTGTACCTACAGAAATTATTTATATTCCGCTCTTCAGAATCCCTATTTATTGCAGACTTTTGAGGTTGTTATTGTGACTACACAATATGACCACATTTAGTAGATATTTTTATAGGCTATTGGATATGATCCATAAATTTCTTAAGTGTCTAAGGACTTTGGTTTGTGTATGATGATGAGAATGATATTTTAAAACAAAACAAAGCAAAACGGATTTGATTAGTCAGCACCAGTCATTAACCACAATTATCCCTGACATGTTCTCATATGGAAGAGACAATTTCTGCATCCAATAATACCATACTCATAATTGAAATTCATAATGATTCAATTCAATATTTATTGAGCATGTATTACATGTGAGGTATAATGTTTTCTGTTATGGACTAAATGAACAAACACCATTTTCTTTAGCCTTGAGACACAGATTGGCAGAAGAAATGTTCTATGCACCACAAAGCAGATTGGGATAAACACTGTATAGGAGTTTCTAATAAAATGAGTTTAGAAAACAAAGAGATGATTCTCTGCAATGACCTACAATAACTATAAAATTAAATTATTTTCAGTAAATTATACTTACTAAGGGCAAGATATAATATTTAATCATTTTAATCATTTTAGAACTGTTACAACCACTAGGAATATATTAACCATTTTAAGTTTACCATATACTATTTTATAAATTAAATTACAAGAGCTCTTCATTTCCCCAAATTCTAGCTAACTACAACTTTACTTCTAAGGATATAGAAAAACATTTTCTCCATCATTGGCTTGGCTTTATTATGCTCAGTATTTTTTTTTTTTTGAGGAGTGGAATGAGCTAATGATGTCCAGTGTAATTATTCCAATGCATTTAGACTAAATAATATGTTTTCAAATAGTTTTTATCATTACTTTGAGTAAAAAATAAAAATCCTACTAATATTCAGTCATGGAATTAAACTTTCAATAATTCCATCTCAGATTTATTTTTGTATAAGTGTTTGCTAAACAGCAAGAAGGGACTTGGACCCCAATAAAGGGAGGTAATTAGGGAATGGAAGCATAACATTGTTATGTAGTGATTGTAAAAGTAGAACCCTAGTTGGATTATCTCTTCCCTGTATAGAGTAGATCTCTAACTGCGTATTCTTTTCTCATATAGAGTGTATCTCTAAATGGATAATTTCCTCAGTGTATAGAGTCAGACAAGCTTTCTAGTATGAAATCTTGTTAAGTTTTAGATATTAATTCTCATTTGATGTAGTAACTATTTCTTTTAACTTATTATACCAGATGATATCAAGTGCTTTGATAACATAATTTTAGGATCTGGGGAAATTAGTAAGAACTAGGCCATTTATAAAAATGTACTGGAAATAATTTTATTATTCTTCATGTGTTCTTTTATCCAAGTCAAATATTTTTTTCCATGATTTTCCATTGTAGAGAAATTAATATTTCTTTATTTGCAGTTTAAACCTATCTGTGCTATTAGTCACATTAGCTTAATTTTATACTGGAATATTTTGCTAGATTTTTGAATGTATAATATAGAGAGAGTCCACATCTTGGAATCCAGATAAATTTTTTTCTACCGAGCACACTTAACTTTGTATGAGGCAGGTTGGCATCATCGGTGGCAAGAATTTCAGAAAAAAAAATTACTGTCAAAGACCAGAAATAGACAATATCTACACACTCTTCCAGTGAGTACTTTATCAACTGAAATGTCAGTACAGCCTTTTCACAGTTGAGGATAGGTAGACTTCAATATTTTTGAAATATTTCAGATATTTAAAAAAAACGCCTAGCAGTTAATATTAACTTTTGGGTTGTTTCTGCATTTGAGTAAATATATACTTTAAGCTAAAGAAAGAATAGGTTGTAATTTTGGACGTTGAAAATATATTGCCCAACAAAAATATGGCCTGATGCCTCTTATGCAAAATATTTTTTAAAAATTAATTAACTTTACTTATTGGTGAATGCTTCTCTTGTCTAGAGGCATGGTAGCTACCATAGCCTGAAATGTGTGCTATTTTTATGTTTTGATATTTTCTGACTCCCATTTGAAAATAATGTAACTAGTCCATGTAGTCCACATCTGTAAATGTTTTCATTTTTTGTTTTTACTCAAGAAACTATATATATATATATATATATATATATATGTATATGCACATATACATATATATATACATATATATATATATATATATATATATATATATATATATATATATATATATATATATATACTCATGTATACTCATTAGTCATTTTAGTGGATGCCCAAATGTGTATACAGAGACTTTATTTTATTTATACATATATACATATATATGTATAAATATAATAAATATTTATATACATATATATAATTCTTAATATAACATAAAGCTATATATATATATATTTAGGTATATTAAAATACACAGTGATCAAATTATGGTAAATAAAAATTGTCAGTTACCTTGTTAAATTATTGATTAACAAGGATCTCAAAAACAATACAGATACAATACAGATAATCAAGTCTATTTTAAAAATTATTTTTCAAACCCACTGCTTTTGCAGCTCCATAGGAGAACAACAACATGAACCAACCATTATCCCCAGGGCCCCCAGGGACTAAACCACCAACCAAAGAGTACATGGAGGGACCCATGGCTCCAGACACATATGTAGCAGAGGATGGTCTTGTGGGACATCAATGAGAGGAGAGGCCCTTGGTCCTGAGAAGGCTCGATGCCCCAGTGTAGGGGAATGCCAGGGCCATGAAGCAGGAGAGGGTGGGTTAGTTAGCAGGGGGAGGAGGAATGGGAATGGGATAGAGGGCTTTTCAGAGGGGAAATGAGAAAAGGAGATAACGTTTGAAATGTAAATAAAGAAAGTATCTAATATCTATATCTATATATACATATATAAATATATATATACACATACATATATATCTATATATACATATATAAATACACACACACACATATATATATGGAGAGATGGAGAGAGAGAAAGAGAGAGAGAGAGAGAGAGAGAGAGAGAGAGAGAAAGAGAAAGGAACTCTTTTCAAGGATTATTTCACAGAACTAGGTATTCAATGAGGAGACATTTTCTAAGGATAATAATAGCATGCTGGTTGCATTTCTATATGCATAGATGATCAGTTTAGAAAGACACACCAAACTTATGAGACAGGCCAGTTTCTCAAATGAGTCACATTTGTGATGTTACATTAGTCACCAAAGGACAGGAAGCAGTCTTCTACAAAAAAGTATTAAGTCAGTGAGAACAATAAGTGAGCCAGTAATAATGAGGAAAGAAGAAAGAATTATTCTTCTTTTCAATCTTTTCACAGATTTCCCCGAGTGAAATCCACTTGGTGAATGTTAACCTTTTCTTCTTTTTATTTTTTTGAGGAAAGGGTACTAATTTGATACTGATGGGGATTTTTCTATTATCCAACCAGAATGATTTTTATTTTATTCATAAAGAATATGAAAATTAGACTCAGAGAACATTTTCTTTCCCATCTCTGAATTTTTAATTTCTATTAAGTAAATTCAATATATTAGCTTACTTGCCTAATATAAAATATTTGAATAATATTCATTGGTCTTTTTGTATAAATTTATTTTTTACATAAACATGATTGAGATAAATTCATTTTCTCTCTCTCTCTTTTTTTTAAAAGAGTGTGTCAGCACAGTGAATCAGATTGTGCTGAGCAGAGGGCAAGTGCACTGATATATTCAGTACCTCTTCCTTTGTTGAGAAAATAACTGAGTCTCTGAAGTTATTCTTTCAAAGAACGTTTAACCTTATGCATGTGAGCAAGCAGAAACACCATGCTCTTTGAGCCTTGCTTTGAGTCTTTGACAACTGGTGTGTGTGATATTTTAGGCCTCAAGGTTTCAGACTCTCCTCATTAAATAGAAGAAAGAAATGGCCATCAGTTTCCTTCTAATGCAATATTTTAATGTGGTGAGATTGAGGCAGAAATCAAAAGAAAGCAGAGAAATAATCAGCACTGCAGTGATAAAGTAAGACCATTTGGAAGAAATATTGGCCAGAAGATATAACTAGTGTTTCTAGTTCATAATTAACTGAACGGTATTTTTTAAATTTGAATTGGGGAAATGATTCTAACACACTCTTAAGTACTTGGTGTGTTTGCTGATAATTCCAGTTCAGATTTCAACACTTATATGGAAGTTAACTTCATCTCAAGTGGAGTTGATGCTCTCTTCTGCCTTGTGTAGACATCTTCTCACATGTGCATATATATATATGTATATATATAGGTGTGTGTGTGTATACATAAATAAAAATAAATATTATTTTCAATATTTTAAAATCACTAATTTGATGGTGAATATATTGGGGATACATAAAAGATATTTTAAAAATTATTTAGATTAGCAAAGATTCTGGAATGCTCTAGTACTTAAAAACATACTTAATGAAACTGGCTTCTTCTGCTGCAAATAATACAAATGTAGTATATTTCCATTTAAAAAATATGAAAAGATGGGATGCGAATGACAGGAGTGTTCACAGAGAAGCATTAGAGAAAAGATGATTATTAGTCATGTAAGGTTGTCTCCTCAAAGGATGAAATGAGTAACTCCTTCTCAGTATTATCTATAGAGATGGACATCACCCAAATGCCCTAGAATTTCTATCCCAGACCCTTCTAAGACCTTTATCTTTAACTTTGTTTCTCAGTCAATGAAACGTATAGTTAGAGGTGATGTCACATGGAGTTTAGAGCCTGCTGACCTTCACACTATCCAGATGAGAGACAACTCTAGATCCTAAGCTCTTAAAGCTATAGCACCGATCTTCATTCTAGAGGTCACATAAACCTTTCCAAAGATTTTTGATATAGTCATGCTTTAAGCTTTTTTGCACACATGGGATTGGAATAATTGCTACCAGAAAAGTGTTTTACAAAATTGTACTGTATCTAAATATATTAAAATAAACTGACCAGACTCTAGAAGTTTGAGCTAGTACTAAGGTGAGTTGAACCAAGTTTTCTTTCTGGCCTGTAGTGGTGTGCTTCCCCACAAGCTGGGACACTTGCAGGGTCCCCTGCAATAGAAAAGACTCTCATTCCTCAAGATAACGAGAAAGTTTTGGTCCTGTGAACAAGATTTGGGATTCACTGTTGATGTCCAGGACTGTTAGAAGCAGAGGCCGTATGATATTCTCAAAGCTTGTACACATTCCAGCACAGAATCTGGAAGGGAATTTGAGTATTTCCTAAAACTCTTTGTACATTTTTAAAATCTAATCATGTTTTCAAGTAACCTATCTCTTCCACAGTAACTTTCTAAAGACATTAAGACGTAGTTATTAAAATCTGACATGGGTGCGTCCAGAGAGGATAGCTCAAATGTGAAGATTGCCCATTCTTCTTTTAAAGGTCTGGTGATTAAATCAATCCCAATACTCAGGGCAGACTGTACACCACCACCACCAATTCCACCTCTGAGGTTTTTGACTCCCTTTTGGTCTTTGTATGAGTATCCATATATAAACGCATGCAGACACATAATTAAGAAACAAAATTAATTTAAAAAGAGCAGACATAGTGAAAAGATTGTATAGCATGTACATCAACCTTAAACAAAGGATGTGATTGTCTACATGTAAATTGTTTAATTGCCCAGACATCTGTCATTGAAGGAATGGGTCATCTCTATTTAGAGAGGTAGGAAAAATTTTCTCCCTTCTCCATTATATATTTTCAGTTTACACACTGGTATTTATATGGTTCACTATCGTGACTGTGCAGTCCTACCCATATCTATTTGAGAAGGTCAGTCCATGCACAATCTGGAGTGACATTTTTCTGGGCTAAAAATTAACATGACAATAGCTCCTGTACAGAAACTTAGTTTTATGGTAATCATATAAATAATTTCTATGTTTTAAAACATGAACTGTGGTTTCATAAGGAACTGAAAGACTATATTTTATTGAACTTCAATAGTTGATCCCGAGAACTCTGATTTCTAATAATCCATACCATACATGCTAATGTTTCTCTTTTGGGAAAAGATGTAAGCACCATTTTTTTTTTTCACAGAATCTTCTATGGTAGTGAACTTAGTTCCTGATGACATGCATCGGCTAGATTCGTTTCAGTGATCCAGAAACAGAAAGCTCTGTCCTGAATTGGCCAGCATTTTGATTTTCATGCCAATAACTCAGTTAAGGCTTCTCTCTTTTACATTTTTTTCATTTATTTATCTATATATTTATTTATGCATTTAAACTACATTTATTATTGATTTATGCATTGTGAGGCAAGCGTGAAACTCTGAGAAAAACTAGTGGGAATTGTCTCTGTCTCTGTGTAGGTTCTGTAGATTGACTTGAAGCCATCAGCATTGGTAGAAAATGTCTTACACAGTGAGCCATATCATCAGCCTAGCTTTCTCTATAAAATGCAATTAACTGGAAGGAACTTTGGCTTTACTTGTTCATTAATGATTTCTCTCCAATTCTTCTGATAGTGGTAAGCTCTAAACGGAGATTCTCTCTTCCTAGACATGTCATGTTGACAAGCGATACTAGCCACCTTATATGTATATATTCTACATATACTTTCATTCACTTCTTTCAATTTTTTCCAGACACCCTATATAATATCCCCTTCCTTACTTTTTGTTCTCCTTGAAAAATTCATCTTTCACTGAGTCAAATGAGTGCTTAAGTATAGGGCAAGCTACTTGAGTGTGGACAACTTACCTGGGGGCATGTCCTGAAGAAAATGGGTTGTCCTTTCACCATAAACCATAAAGTGGCAATAGATTGTCATGCAGTGGTAAGATTTCTTGAGCCCCTCAAATCCATGCTGTGTGATTGACTTGATACTGTGAAAGGTATTTTATGCTCTTATAACTGCGAAATGCCTTTTATGACCCTATAGCTATATTGGAACTATTTTATAGTAGATTAAAGATAAATCTAAGAAATCAAAATCCCTTGATGAGTAGATTTATTCTCATTATTTCTCAGTGTTAAGTGCTTTTATTATACCTCTAGACATTAGTATGAAATTTTAGTCTGCTAATCCCCATCAAATAGTCCCAGGGGGGAGCTACTAGCACATCCATAAGCACTATTATGTTCAGTAGTTGAGAGTGGTGAGCCCTCCATTGTGTATGCTGCTTAGAAGAAAGAGCAGTATTATTTCTACAGGCTCAAGTTCTCCAATTCTCTATGAGCAAGCAAGATGGTTTCCTAGCAGGGAGTGTTCTCTAAGTACAAAAAAAGTTTTCAAAAGCTTTATATCTGATTGCTCTTTCAGATAACTTTGAGTGTTGTGCCAATATCTTTTGTGGTATCTTCTACACCTAAGATTCTCTCTTCTGTCTCTTTTATTCTGTTGGTGATGCATCTGTAACTCCTGATCTCTTTTGTAGGTTTTCTATCTCTAGGGTTGCCTCACTTTCTAATTTCTTTATTGTTTTTATTTCCCTTTTTAGATTATTGATGGTTTTGTTCAATTCTTTCACTGTTTGATTGTGTTTTCCTGTATTTCTTTAAAGGAGTTATTTATGTCTTCCTTAAAGTCCTCTATTATCTTCAGGACTTTGTATTTTAGGCTTCTCTCTGCTTCTGACTGAATTGTTCTGCTTGGAAAGACTGCCTTTGAATTCTATGAACTTAATTGCACTGAACTTAACTGCTCTGCACTGCACTACTCTGAGCTCAATTTTACTCAACTGAACCTCTCTCAAGTGAATTGAACTAAACTGGTGCAAACTCAACTGAACTCAATGGAACTGACTCCCTCCCTGCATTGCCCTTAAGCACCCTCTATTTCCTGTCTCTTCTTATGAGAGTTGGATATATCCTTTCTCTGACTCATTCTGCCAAATCTTTCTCATTGCCACTTTGTCTGTTAACACTTTGTCTGTTAATCAACTAGACCTCACTTTTGAGGATTAAAGGTGTGTCTGTATTCCAACCAGAACGATTAAAAGTGTGTACTAAGGGCATAACTGTATTCCAAAACTGGAACGCATAGACTTAGAAGGTCTTTGTATGTGATTTCTTGCCAGAGAAGCCAGGTTGCAGGATTAAAATTCCTCTATACTTATTCATATACAGACAATGAACTCAAATGTCAAACCTGAACAAAACTATTTCTGTGTTAGCTTTGCATATTCCATAATGGTTGAAAGTTTTTAATCATCTTTCATTTCTCCATACATTCTAGATTACAGCCTGACAAATCATAACCATGGGACCTGGAATGTTGTTTAGGGTTTAAAAGCATTAACACACTTTTACAGAAAACCTGAGGTCAGCCCCGGAACCTACATTAGAAGACTCACAACTACCTGTAACTCCAGTTCCAGTGTTATCTGATACAGCCTGTACACATGTACTACACACACATACACACACACACACACACACACACACACACACACACACACACACAAACACAAACACAGAGGCATATGAGCATCCATGCTCACACACACTGGTTTAAAACTGCACCATAAGAATATTTTTATAACTTTAACCCAATTCACTCTTTTCCCTTAGTTCACATTTTTTCCTGCTCTAATCTCTTTTCAATCCTTGGAGTAACAATAAAATCACTGACTATATCAAACGTTCAAAAAAGATTTCTCTAATGTATAATTAAAAGTTGAAGGTTTTTTCAGGCTAGAAAGATGTCATAGAGACAAGTGAGCAACTCCGCTAAGTGGGCTACTAAGCATCATATTATCTCTTTCCACTTTAAAATTGTCAGAGTCGTCATTGACCTTGTCTTGGCCTTTCCATACCCACAGAGTGTGCCTTGGTTTGGTCTATTCACATTTTTACTTAAATTGATACCAGGCCTTCCCAGAATACAGACTTCTTTGATAGAATATCTTAATACACTATAAATAAAATGAGTAAACAATTTAAAATATATTTTTCTAACAATCACAGGGATGCAAAAATTCTATACCTTGTCAAGAATTTATGTTTTATATCCATAGAGGACTTTTTTTTCCTAACACTTACATTCAAAGTAAACTTCCCATCAAAATGCATCTGTGGAATGATTGTTTAAGGAGACATTACATATGTATATATACATATATATACATATATATATGTATACTTTCTTATATACATAAGAAGGTATTGAACAATGATTTTGAAAAGTTCTAAAAATATGTAGGTTGGACTATAGAAGATAGTTCATTGTTAGGTGTCTCAAGGCTAATTTTCATGCTGAACAAGGAGCCTCTCAGAAAATCTTTAAATATCAGGTTTCTATTGAAATAGTGAGGAAAATGATCGAAGCCAGAACTGAAGGACTTGGAGGCCCCTTATTCCATGAGCAGTGCTTTGGATGGTGGAATTAATAACTAAAAGCTTAACTGACTGCTGCAGAGGTGTATGTCACTGAGTGGAACACAAGGATATATCAGGGAAGGAAGTAATTTACAATCAGTCTGTAAGCCTAAGGAGCTAAAATGCCAAAGAGGAGAGATTGGCATTGAAACCCATGTTACTGGGGCCATGAACTTATGGCTAGGCAGGTTATAGGCCCTGTGGGAAAATTTCACAATCCTCCCAGTGGCAACAACTACTAATATTCTGCTAAATGGGTGCACTATTAAAGTTATATCCAATAGTTTATTAACGCATCCTCAGATTAGTGACTCATACAGCTGTTATCAGAGAAGTTCCTTCTTTTTTTTTTTTTTTTTTTTTTTTTTTTTTTTTTGCAGTAGATGAGACCTATACTTGGTCAACGTGTAAAGAATAAGACTGGAGAACACTCAGCACCCAAAGGGACATCTCTATAATATCCCCCTTTAGCACTCACACACACTGGGCTCAAGAATGATGAGAGGAGTAGACAAGGGAGTAGAAAATTGTAAGAGCCATAGGTGGCAGGTAGATGGTACAAAGAGATGGTTTTATGGACACAGCAGGACAATGGGACAAATGAATTCATAGCAGTTGACATAATATACCCAAGACCCATGAAAGCTCAGGCCACACAAAATTCCAGAATGAAGAGAGAGAAGGGGCATAACAGACCCATCTATGACCCTACTACAAATTGATAGGTGCTGACAGGAGAGTCAGTTTTCCTTAAGGATGCCACCCACCATGGGTACACCACACTTCAGTGAAGGCTATATACCCTAAAGTGTATAGGCAACAACCATATTTTATTGGTTTAAAAAGAAAAGACATGAAATTGAAAAGATGGAAAGGGTGTAGGTCTGGGATGAATCATGGGGAGGCGGGTGGTAAATATAATCAAAATAACTCGTGTGAAAATTTCCAAGAATTAATAAAAATGAAAAAAGAGAAAAATCAATATTACATAAAAGAAATTTATAGCATGAAGTCTTAAGAGGTATATCAAAAGTATAAATTGAGATTTTGAAAACTGTTTGAAATTTCTTCTCACTCATGAAGCTAGTTCAGGTGAGGGAGGAGAGTGAGAGACAGTTGAGGCAGAATCTTGTGACATGAGCACATGATGATTAGTTCTTGAAGATCTTATAGGACAACTTTCTCCTTTGCCTGTCTCCTCCACGTGATTGGATTTGGGAAGGCAATGTGTCCTCCATACTTTTCTAAAGAGCATGATGTACATAACACTATTCCTTCCCGTTGCTTGGAATCCACCCTGCCAATTTCTGGTCTTGCTACAAGAAAATGAAATTCCAAATGTGCTTTTGGAATTTTCCCTTTCACTTCTCACACCGTCCATAGGAAGGCTGTAAGAGAATTGCACAGTCATGTTGGGTTACTATGACAGAACACCATAAGCAAGTATATAAAGCTGGTAGCTATTTCTCAGTTATTATGGAGGCTGACAGAGATCAGAGTCAGGACTTCTGGGCACCTTGTTGTGGCCTTTCCTCTCCCAGACACGTTTCTTTTCATTGGCTCCTCTTCCAACAGAGAAGAGAGAAGGAAGGATGAGGAGCTGTTGTCTGTCTATTTTTCTAATCTCATCTCTGGTATGTCTCCATATCTGATCTGCTTCCCTCCCATAGGCCACACCTCCAAACATTAACACACTGTACATCAGGCCTTTGAGCACATGATTTGAGTAACATAGTGTCCACAACAATATTGATATTATGGTTCCGGTTTCTCAGCGTGACAAAACTAGCCAAATATCTTGAGGCTGGCATCATCATTTGCTCTAGCAAGTGAGGATAGACAAGTATAGTCATTCCAGTACCCCTGATTATTTCTCATTCTTAGTGAAGTTGGAGAAGAAAGAATTATCTGTAGCAAACGAGAGTTACATTGTAACCCAGACCTCCTCTGTACATTCACAGAGCACATGGGCAATAACTATGTCTCCACATGACAAAATACAAAGAACAGGATTACCTGTTCATGATTGGGCAATATTGCTAATTCAAATAATGTAACTTGTTGTCAATATATTTCCCAGTTATAGCTATTAAACTTACTTCCTTAAATCGATTAATCAGCTTCTATTCCAATTACCATCCAAGCAATTGCACACACACACACCCACACACACACACACACACACACTCACATACTCACAAACACACACACTTTGTGTTCTGTGAAAAGGACTGTCATTTTTTTCATTTCAGTGAGCTCAGTGTAAAATGTGTTCTTTGCAGTATGTTTTATAAACAAATTGACATTATCAAACCATTATTTCCTTCCCTAATAAAGAATTTGATGTCTGATATTTTCTAACAATAAATATCAACAGTAATTGGCTATATGGCATCCTTAATTTGAAATATAAAATATCAATATAGTAGCATTTTAGCTGAGGTGATAGCAGCTTGATAACATGATTAAAATATATCATGCAGATAAGATTTGTATCTTGCCTAGTATTTAAAAATAATTATGTAATTTAAGTGAAATCTTCAAAACTACAAGTTTTCAGTGATTTGAAAGTACTAGTATAGTTTAATTCTTCACAAATGAAGTGCAAACTATTTCCACAAATGTGCATATTTTAAAAATGTAGCTTTCTTTTTCTTTTAAGAATATTTTCCTAGATAACAAACTTCAAAGATAACAGCAAACATGCATCTTTGTGAACATGCCCAAATTATTCATAGTAAAGGACATTTATCTGTGTAGTATACTCCTATTACTTTCAGCCTTGGTCCAAGTCAAGTATCTAGCTTGGAAAAAAATCTTCTGAGGCATCACATTGACCCTGAGTTAATCTGGTTAACTTGGGGATCTAGCTAATCATGATTTCATTCTACTGTTGTGATTCTGTAAAGAGTAGGTTGGAATAATTATAACTTACATATGTATCTGCTAGCTTGATCTCTGATGATAGACACTGCCTGCTGGAAAACTATGCTTAATCTTTATATGCTTGGCATATACACACTCAATAAAGGCTTATTTCCTCTTCTAATTTTTAGCAAAAAAAGGTTGCAATATTATCAGAACTTCATGCTTGGAATTCTAACCACATCTAAACATATATTCAGTCATCTTTCTCCAAACCAGGAACCACTGCTCTCAATAGAGGAATCTGTATTTGAATTAATAATCTCTTGAGTCTATCCCTGAAGTATCATCTGCACTGAAAAAAATAGATTTTATTTATCTATCTGCATATTTATTGTGTGTGCATATTTGTGTGTGCGTATGGGTTTGTATGAGCACACAAGTGAGCACATACGTGCATATGCATGTATTACATAGGAACATGTCATACTGTACCTCTGGAAGCCAGAGGACAACTTGCAGAATTGAAGATTATTTGTCCACTGTATAGGTTCCATAGATTATACTCAAATCATCAGGCTTGGTGGCCAGGACTTTTATCTGCTGAGCTATCTCACTGTCTCAAAAATGTATTTTTAATAACTATAAAAGCACAGAAATGCCAACAATATGGTTTGTTTGAGTCAAATGAAGCCATGAAATAAAGTTGTTTGTCAAAGACATTTTGATAGATTTCAGAAGACACATTAAATAAAATAGCTGGTTGAAGGACCTTGAAAGACAGGAAAAATAGTAAAAGCAAAAAGCTAAGAAATGAGGCTGAAGATGAGTCAGATGTGCTTACCACTATTCCACAGATCTGAATTTAGATCTCAGAACCTAGGTCTGGTAGCTCCCAACTACTTAAACTACACCTCCCTCTTGTGGTTTCTTAAGGAATCTGCACATACACATACACAAACACACATACCCTCTCAGAGAGTGGGTGGGGGAGAGAGAAGTTTATAAATATTAGCTTCAAATAATATTAATACCTCTCTAGATTTATGTATCAAACAGTGAATTTGGGTGATTTTTTTGGAGTTCTGCCTACAAATCTTAAGATTGTAGAGTTAGAATCAGTTATTCAACTCTATGTCCCTATTTATAAGACTTTATTGAAATGAGCATATAACAATCTGACAAATCAAGCTTCATTTACTATGCCTAATAAAATGTTGAGGAACCTACTAAATGCCCAGAAAAGAAGCATACCATCAACTGTGAATCTCAAAGGAATACATAAATTCTCCATTTCTTTTGCCTTAATAAAATTTCCTATGCCACATCAGTACAAAACTCAATTAGACCACAAGTCTGACTTTATTATATTTTGTAAATTAAGTGAGTTAATCTCAAATAAATAAGTTTTTGAAAACATAGGCTTGAGTAATTACATTTCAATTAAGCATGGGGTATTAAAAACAAGTACCTTAAAAAAATCCTTCATGGATTTTAAATGCAATCAAATGACCTCCTGATCTGAACACATGCATGTGACGACTCACATAGTACTCTAAAGGTTTTCTCCAAGAGATCTGAGTTGTATTGCCTTTGCAAATGCTTTTCAATGACACTAAATGATCCAAGAATACATTGCAGACCATGCCATCTCTGCCAATTGCAGATTCCCTTAGTAACTTCAAAAGCTTTTGGCTAAATAAACTCTGTCTGGAATCTATGGTTACATTTGAAGCTAATAATTTTGAGACTCTTTTTCTTTCCCTTTTAGACACATTTGGTGATTGGAACTGTAACACAGAACAGCAGCCTCTTGAAAGATTCAGATTCAAACAGCCTCCTTTGCAAACTGAAGAGTTCACTGAATATAAAATTACAGTAATTTTAGAAGACTTAGAATCTAATGATTGCTTTAACATTCCTGCAGAGATTTTCTTGATGTTGGCTAATATGTGTCTTTTAGATAAGTATATTTTAGTTCCTCTAATTTTTTTCTTATTGAAAGTGAATAACTTTTAAGATTTTTCTTCCATCAGTATTTCATGTTTAACCTCAGTACTTTTGTAGCAAAGCATTACTTTCCAAAGAACGGGCTGGAAGTTTGTGGAGATAGGCTTTATCGAAATAATCTTCACTGCTGGGCGGTGGTGATGCATGCCTTTAATCCTGGCATTTAGGAGGCAGAGGCAGATGGATTTCTAAGTTTGAGGACAGCCTGATCTACAGAGTGAGTTCCAGGACAGCCAGGGCTACGTAGAGAAACCCTGTCTCGAAGAACCAAAAAAGGAAAAAGAAAAAAAGAAAAAGAAAAAGAAAAAGAAAAAGAAATAAGCTTGACTACATAGGAATTTATGTTTTAGCCTAATTGCATGTCAACCCAGAAGTAAATATTTTCCCTCTCTCTCTCTCTCTCTCTCTCTCTCTCTCTCTCTCTCTCTGTCTGTCTCTTTCTATCTCTCTGTCTTTACAAGTGAGCTCTACTACTTTTATAAACAGAGTGGGAGCAAGCAGTCTCTTTTGAGTAGTTATTTTTTCAAATGGTAATGTGTAGAGGGTTGACCACCATGCTGCCACCCACAGCTGGCATGCACCCTGTTTTGACTAGTGCATACTTTATACATTATCATGTGGATGGATGTGGATGGAGATTTGAATTTCATGGTAGGGGAACTATGAATAAATGTCAGAAGCATTCCCTTATAGGCCTTAGTGTGGGCATACTCTCATTTCTACTGGAGGAATGGATGGGGTTTGTGTATAATGTATATGATACTTGTTTTTCTTCATGATATCATTAAATCATTCTATAGGAACATCGGTGGGTGAAGTGTGAACGTTCTGGTGGTTTAATTAGCTATAGGATGCTGATGGCCTTTGTATTTTTTCCACTGTAGGTATTCATATAAACATGCAACATGTACATTCAACAAAATATATATCTTATAATTCACATTTAATAGTCATTATTTTCTTTGAACTCTGGTTAACTTAGAATAATCTTTGACCTCCCATCCTGTCTGGTTTTCCAAACTGAAGATTTCTTTCACTGCCTTAATCTAACCTTCACTGTCTACTACCCTACACCTCTGTACCTGGATCTATTTCTCTCAGCTTACCTGATAGGCCTCTATCAGAAACCATCATATTTTGCTGAACAAAATTCTAGGTATATCAGATGCATCTTCTCAGCTATCCTCCTTAACCTCAAGTCCTGGCATCCTGGTCTCTGTGGTCAACATTCATGCCTTTGCTACATGGCTCCTCATCATGTCCCTCTTCCAATGATGTCATAGCTCTTCTCTTCTGGATGGGACTTTTTATACCAAACAGTATGTGGTAGCTATGAACAAACGACTCCATGACACGTCATGTCAAAATGCTATCATTTATTTGGGGGAAAGGGGTACTAAAAGAAAATATTGCATGAGAGACACTATAATATGCTCTAATTAAGACAAAAGAAAACAAAAACCAGTTCAAAAGGGAATTAGAGTGATAGTATGTAAACAAAATTCAGTAGAAGGTTCTAAAACATATTCATAAATGACATGATCTAAACAAAATCACCAAATAACAGAGGTAGACAGATTCCCAACTGAACACCTCTTGTCAGCAAATGGAGTTTCCAGTAGTATAAAGGGGTTACAGTTAATTGAGTCATTGCTCTAAGGGATCTCATGGGAATCCTCAGTCAACTCAAGCTGTCACCCAGGTCATATAGATTGTTCTCTACAAATGGATAGCAAAGCCCTATTTGCTGGACAACACCTATGAAGCCCATTCACATGGAATTTGAGCTTGTTCCCACATACGGTTCTTGGTACTGGAAGGCATACGGTACACTATTAAATGAGAAACAAACACCAACCTAGCTATAAATCCTTTGATCTACATGGTGTCCTGCCTGCAAGATTTGCTAATGCAATGGTGGCCCAAAGTTTATGGGAGCAACCAATTAAGATCTGTTGTGACTCAAGGGCCACTCCATGAGATGGAGTCCAAACACAATGTTGCTTGAGTGACCAAGAACCTGAAAGTAGATAGCCCAGGGACCTAGGTGACAACTAAATATTACTACTCTATTAAAAGAACACAAAGATAATGATTCCTAATCACATTCTACATAGGTAAGTACTCTCACTAGAGAAGTTTCCTCATACAACAGATGGGAGCAAATAAATAAACCCACAGTCAGAAAATCTGTAGAGTGAGAGAGACCTGGGAACATTCATCCATATACAAGACATCCCTGTCAAACTACCCATCTCAGGATCAGGGAATCCAGCAGAAAAGGAGGCAGAAAGAGTGTAAGGGCCACAGGGTATAAATAATTCTATTGAAACCCAGAAAACCTATAGATGAACTCAGAGAAACTGAGGCAGCATGATCAGAGAGTAGATGGATCTATACCACATGGGGTCTTAGAGCTGAAAGCACTGGGCACATCCTTAACCCAGAAGCTAGCTCCAATTGAAAACCATTTACAAATAAAAATATAGTTTTCTCCACGGGAGTCTCACTGGGGAAACAAACTGCTCTAGAGGGTAGACTCCACAGCTAAGAGTAGTTGGCCAACAGAACATGAACAGAATTTTGAATGCTTCTTATCTTATAATATCATGTCAGGGCTTTTCCTTGTTTCTTTTCTTTAAAATTGTCTATCTATCTATCTATCTATCTATCTATCATCCATCCATCCATCCATCCATCTATCTATCTATCTATCTATCTATCTATCATCCATCCATCCATCCATCCATCCATCCACCCATCCATCTATCTATCTATCTATCTATCTACCTACCTGCTCTCTTTTTTACTTACCCTACAGGCTTTTGGGTATATACTGTGGCCTTTAGTTGTGTGTATTTATGGGATTTTCCGAGTGTGTGAATGAGTGGGTATCTGCATCTATATCTGTTTTTTTGGTGCCTTTTCTTTGCATCTTTTTCTTTTGTTGGTTTACTTTGTCCTATTCTGGTGTTTTTATTTTATTTTACTTTATATTATTTTATTACTGTCCTTTAGAAGACTGTTTTTATTTCTCTCTCTCCCAAATGAGACGGAAAGGAAATGGTTCTAAATGGGAGAGGCTCTGAGGAGGTACTGGGGGTATTAGAAGGAGAGGAAACTGAAATCTAGATATATTATATGAAAAAAGCTCTTTTCAATTTAAAAAATAATAATTCCTAGGTGACATTTTCAGTTTCAATTATTGGGGTCTGGAATTTATCAGTCAGAAAGTAGGTTATATTTTTTCCATATGAAGATAGCAAAAAAAAGGGTAAGGGGGGTTCACTTGGAAAAGTGGGCAATAGATATCTGTATCTCTCTGTGTGTCTTACAATTTACAAAGTAAATATTGGTCTGCAATATTTACTCAAGTGTTCAGTCATTTGGCACATAGAAATGTGAATTAGGGGTGGTATATCTACTATTCTATAAAGTTACATATTTGCAAATCATCGAGTAAATTGTAGTAAGCCAATGTTGTTCTGTTGCAGAGTAATATTTGACTCAGAAATGTCATGCTTTGGAATTTATTCTACGAAAGTACAAATATGTAGAACAAACCCTGCCTACTAGTCAGGAATGATGGAAATCTTCTGTGTAATAGGTAAAGTGTTCTCTAGTAGTTCTCCTTCCTTTAGAGAGTGAGATACCTGATCAGAAATATGGCACAGCTCAAAGTCAACTTCTGTCTCTCAGAACTGGTGAGAAAATTATCAGACCCTCTGCAATGAACAAAATCAACGGCTAGACTTCACAGTATGTGTGAACTCAAGAATCTTACAGTCACATTAATTGCTTACACAGTGACAGAACAGCACTTTGTTGGACACGTTTCTGGATGCAAAGAGTGTGAGCTGGAACAATCCTTAGGGTTTTGAATCCCTAACTAACAGCGAGCATGTTCATTTAGAATCAAGTGGGCCTCTGTCATTGTAAAGCTGCTAACTTCTTCTGTGAACAACTCTATCTGATTTGCCTTTCCAGAATCTGACTTCCGTTTACCTCATCACCTGGAGATCAATAAATTTGGGAGGTCATTTTTTTTTTGAGCTTATTAGACTTTGTGTACTAAAGGAATTAGCTGAGACTTTTTATCTTCATTGTTCCTTAAATCTTTTAAGCATGGTGGCCTCAGGACAAAATTCTCCTTCAGGCAATACAGTGTGAAACACAACATGGATCAATCCTTATTTTACAATATAAAAACAAATTTATAACTTGCGGAGATAAAAACCTTCCACATTCACATGCTTGCAACTGGTAGCAGGAGACAGCAGGACAGTCATGGAATGGGAGCATCATGCATGCATGTCTTTACAGGTGATGGAGTGATGCTACTTGCCTCGGGGGGTGGCAGAGGCAGAATATGGGGCTCTCTATATTACTGCCTGTCACCACTCAAGCAACATGGTTTAAAACTCAGTAACTCTGTTTTGGGCTCACAGCGTATTAGCAAATATATGGTCACAGTTTGGGAAATGATAGGTTCTTAACTCTCAGGTTACCTTGTTGAAGAAACAAAGGATTTTATCAAGTGGAATCTGTTGAAATGAAAACTTGAAAAAATGAAATAGTTGAAAATTTTGAAATATTTGTTTTAAAAGAGGATCTGTTAATAAAAGTGATATACATACTTACATATATTCATGATGCATACAATTAAATAATAAACATTCATGTATTAGACATTTTTATAAAAAAATTAAAGAGCCACACGAGAGTCATTAGCATATTAAATGCATTTCTATATTTCGTGTCAGTTCATCCATCTACCAATTATAGTGTAATGTGTTTTGAATGAGATCTTTGCAGTAATCCACAAAAAATATTCATATCGCTCTTCCAGTTTTTTTGACAATGTAGCTGTCTGTGTAATCTAGGGAGACATGACTACAGCACTTCTATGAATAGTAAAATTTCAATGATTAATTATAGTTCATTTTAACATGAAGTGTTCACAATTTTTTTCAATGAAAAGTAAAATAAAATAATCCTGAGAGCTAAAAAAGAACGGTTTATAATATACATAGTTATTTTGCACCAACTCCTAAATATACTATAGAGATTTTATACTGGCTCATAATTTTCAGAATCTAAGATGAATTACTGAATTTTATTGAAATTTGTTTAAACTTTCTGATAATTGACTATACAGAGCTTAAAAACTAGTATTTTATTTCATATCTAATTAAAATTTATGCAAAACAATTGATCACTACTCTTCATTTAATTCCAAATCATCCAAGAAAATAATTCTTGACTTTTTGAAAAGATATAGGTTGCCATGGAATATGGTTTTAACTTTGGTGCTATTATTCTGAACATCAATTTTTTTATATAATCCTCAGTGGATCAATGCCCATTTCAGGCTAGCCTATTGCCGTTTTTCTAAAAATATTTCATTTTGTTCTTATGTAGGCTTTTATATGAGTGATGGGAACTGAACTCTGATCCTCTGTAAATGCATTGGGTACTGGTAGCTGTTAACTACTGAGGCATTTCTCCAGCCCTATTAATTTTTTTAAACATTATTTTAAATTAAATCTTTGAGAATTGAAGACAATATATATGAACACATTCACTCCTCTGACAGTCACACCCTGACTAACTCTTAGGTTTTTTTTTTTTTTTTTTTTTTTTTTAACATCCTTCCAATCAATTCTAGTTTGGGTTACCCAACTAGACTTAGGAGTGGAGCCTGCCATCGCATGTGGTTGATCAGCCCTAGGTCACATCCTTAAAGAAAACAGAAACTCTCTTTCAGAAGAGTCAACTATCAGTGGCTCCTAAGATGGTGGTAGAAAATGTCTAAAAAATAAGCTTCTGAATGAGGTAAGATTGTAGCAGGCTATCTCACTTTATTTACTCACAGAACATTTTGATTTAGAGTAATGCCTTTTACAACACAATGGGGAAATGAGTTTAATCAAGGACATGAACTTATTGGATTATTTAATCATTTATTTAATACTATCATTTATTTATTTTCATATTTAAGAAAGTCAAATTATTTTGTTCAACAACAGGACCAACCTAATCACTCAAAGTCAAAATTCATTCCAACATTATTTGAAAATAAGAAATAACAGTAAGCAACGAAAAGTGCCAACAGACACCAAATTCATCCCAGAGAATACCAGGAAAGGGTATTCCTTGTTCTTACCTTTTTAGCTCAAAACTTAAATTCATTTAATTCCTCACAAAAATAATAAAATGTTCAAGTTATTAATGACAACCATCATTCCTGTGGGTGAGGGATAAATGGCAAACTGATGTTATTGATATTTTTCTAAAACTTGTAAGAGATAGTAGATATTCAGATGGGGAAAACCAAACCACAACAAATACTTAGAGTGAATTTCATTTTTAAAAAAATAACAGAAACACATATTGAGCTGTATTAATGACTCTGTAGTTGAATATAGCTATGAAAACTGCTACCAATTCTGGTTTACTACCACCTTACCTGAATGAACAGCTGCTATTTTAAGTCCGGCCAAGCTAATGTCCAGTATAAAAACCCACAGACAAAAAATTACTCATCTCAGGCCATTTTAATAATGGAACATTAATTATGATTGTATGAATGAATTCAAGCATAATTCATTAATGCCCCTAGTTGCTTGGATATCTCTTTGGCTACATAACTCAAACATTTAAGTAATCTGCCTTCTGAATTTCAGGGCTTTAAACAGATCTAAGACTTCCCTTGATATCTAGATTTAAATAAAAAGGGATTTACATATTGTCAGTGTACACTGAACAGAAAACCTCGTAAAACAGTAATAAACTTGAGAGACTGCTGGCTCTTAACACAGAGCAAAGACTTGTAAACCTAGGAGACAGATAGTCTTGCCAATAGAATTACAATTTTAAATAAAAGACTTTGTTGAAGTGGTAAATTAGTGTAAAGAAGGATTTTAAATCAGTATATTAGCTTGTGTGATCATTTTAGTTGACTTGTAGTAGAAGTAGTCACAGAGAAAAAAGATAAATTAAGTGGAACCCATTGAACAACATTAGAATTCCCTATAATCAAGAAAGTGAACATAATTTTTCTCATCAATAAACTGAGTAAATATAATAAAAAATAAACCATAAACAATAGTTACATAATTTGTCAGAAAAGACAGGACAACAAAAATACATTTTAAACAAATTTACTTTTCTCCTTCATGGAAAGAATAGTAATAAAGCAAGCTTCATTTTAGTGTGTCCATTATAATTATCAAAGACAGAGTGAGAAAGAACAAAGACTCTACCATAATTTTCCCATCTTGACTCCATCATAATTTTCCCATCTCATCTCCTATCATCTGCCATACATTCTAGCAGGTACTACACCTCCTATCATCTGCCACACCTTCTATCAGATGCCATTGCCATCTACACAAGTTAAAAATTTTAAAGTATTATACATGAAAATCATATGTGTTTGCAAATCAAATTATATGGAGTGAAAGCAAGGTCA
Organism: Mastomys coucha; assembly: GCF_008632895.1. Lineage (NCBI taxonomy): Eukaryota > Metazoa > Chordata > Mammalia > Rodentia > Muridae > Mastomys > Mastomys coucha. The sequence goes on from NW_022196899.1 coordinate 17,653,698, forward strand.
CCTTGTAAGGACTGTTCCTGTTCATTATCATAGCATATGGAGAGTCTTCCTTACCCAAACACTGAACAACGTCATGTGCTTAACCTCCATTGCTGGCCACAGTCCTTAGACAGTTACCATTTGTAAGATATGTGTATGGAAAATAATGTTAGGAAAACCCAATAAAATATGGGAATTTATTTAAAGGTAGTATAACAAACTCATTCCAAAGCCTGAATTACTTAACTGGATGAGGAGAATATTCTTCTGGATGAGGAGAGAAATAAAATTTAATAAAGTCGTGCTTGCTAGACTCATATCAACTTGACAATAGCTACAGTAATTTGAGAAGAGATATCTTCAACTGAGAAAATACCCCCAACAAGTTGGCCTGTGGGCAAGTACAGTTTTTTGATTGATGCCTAATGTGGGAGGGTCCAGGTTATTGTGGGTAATGTCACCTGTAGGCAAGTGGTCTTGAGTTATCTAAGAAATCAAACTGAGTAAGCAATGGGGAGCAAGCCAGGATACGATGTTCTTCCATGAATTCTGCTTCAGTTGTATCCAAGTCTTGTGTTTAATTCCTGTCCTGTGTTCCCTCAGTGAAGGATTTTTAAAGTTGAGAGGAGACAAATACTTTCCTCCCCAAACTTACTTAGGTGGTGGTGTTTTATGAGAGCAATAGAAACCTTAAGTCAGACAAAGGTCATGTGCTCTGATTAGGATTTTGATTCATTTAGACAGGATAAATATCAAATCCTCTGATGATAAAGTATGCCGTTTTTCTAAATAAAGTGGTAAGTTTGCAGTTAGCAAAAATAACCTCTATACTGTTTCAAAATGTTAGCATGCTAAATATCATGATGTTTAATCAACTTTCATTTAAAAAATTAGCTGTTACATCACCTTCCAGACATATAAATTGTCAAATAGTGATGGATTAAAACAAAACTTGAAAAGTTGTAAAATCTCTTCTATAATATTCTTTTCATCCCCATGCATACAAGCATTTAAGAGTTACAAGAAACCTGAAGATAGTTGCAAATTATTGGTTGGCTTCTGGATGTTGTGACATTAGTATTGTGATTAAATATGCTCAGAATGTAGTCAGGTTTCAATGGCTCCCAGTATTTTATGTTTGGTACTGAAAGATGTACAGCATTATTTCTCCTTTTGGCCCCTCGAAGGGATGCTACCTTATAATAAAGTCTTCTCCCATATAAGTACTCCAAGGAAATACCTATTCATTACCGTAGAGCTTTAAAGGTAAATGCTAGGGTATGACTACTTACTATATATCATTACAATAAGACATTAAACCAAGAAGAAGTGCTAATAAATACTAGCATTGTTTTTAAATTAGTTTTTGATAACTGCAGTATTTGAACTAATGCTCTTTGAAGTATGCCATAGACTTGTAGGAGGAGCAACGTGCACTCACAGGGGGTTTACGGGCATGACTTTGTCAGTAGCACAGCAGATAAACATAAAACTATTAGCAACAGTATTAGATAAGTGAAAAGGATATTAGCAAAGCTACTTGGAGAAGAACCTAGCAGTCTGGTATCATAGGTACTGGCTTACTTGACTTTGGTTTTGGGAGTCCGTTCATATTTCAATCCACTGTTCTATAATATGTATGTTGGAATTCAGCCTCCTTGCCTCTTTCCTGTGAATTCTGCCTCAGTGTAAATCATACTGGCCCTTTTTTTTTTTTAAAGCTATTATTGCATGCATTATGGGCAATGTCCTATATGCCTGAACCAAAGAGACATTTCATCTGTTCCTGTTGTGCTCGGCAACACCTAAAGCAATTTAATCTACAGCTTGAATTCTCTATGAATGCCCATCCAATAATGACCTCTCTACCAGATTTTGGGGATGCACAAGTAGTACTTACTACTGCCCACTTGGAGGTCCAATGCACTAAAGAATCTGAGTGATTTGATATGCATGTATTGAATATTTTGGTGGAAAGCCTTAGGTTTTAGTCGCTTTCCTTTTGCTGTGGAGAGGACAATATAACCAAAACAACTTATAAAAGAAAGTACATAATGGAGGAATTTCTTATAGTCTCAGAGGGTGTCAGTGACTGTCCTGGTGGGGAGCAAAGTAGCAAACAGAAAGGAGTTCTGGAGAAGTAGCCAAGGGCTTATATTTGATCCACAGACATGAAATGGAAAGTTAACTGCAAATGATGTCCAAAGTCCATCCTCATTTCACATCTCCACCCACTGAGCCACACCTCCTCCACCTAGGCCATACCTCCTCAATTAAAGTTACAGCTATTCCAAAGCCGTACCTCTAAACTCTTCCTGAGTAGTTCCACTAACTGTGGAACAATTATTCAAACATATGAGCCATTTTAATTCAAACCACCACAATTTAAGATGTATAAAAACGTAAAACAAAGTTAAAAGAGCTTACAAGCTTGAAAAACAATTTGACAAGCTCTAAGGTTTTGTGAAATTTTGCCTGTGCCTTGCAGTTTTACATTATCAGTGTCGTCACTTAAATATCCTTAGATTTTTCCAGGTTCTATCAGGTAATTACAAAGCAATATGAGTAGAATCATATGACGAAATTAACTACTTGCACATGTATACATGCTTCAGTTCCTTGAACACTAATCTCTAAGAATTTTCATCTCTTTTGACTTGAGACATACAGAGTACTGACTAATACATGGGTGCTCTATAATCTATGAGAGATAATTTCAAAATCTATGTAAAAAGAACTACATAGCCGGGCAGTGGTGGTACACACCTTTAATCCCAGCACTTGGGAGGCAGAGGCAGGTAGATTTCTGAGTTCGAGGCCAGCCTGGTCTACAGAGTGAGTTCCAGGGCAGCCAGGGCTATACAGAGAAACCCTGTCTCGAAAAACCAAAAAAAAAAAAAAAAAAAAAAAAAAAAAAAAAAAAAAAAAAGAACTACATAGAAACAGAGGTATGTATATGTTTACATTGTTTATTAATGCTTAAAACCATTATTTTTGTATCCATCTTGCCAGCAATGCCATAAGCTATTTTGTATGAAGTCACATGCATTTCATCAATCCAAGCCAAAGTCATTTATTATAGGTTTAGATTTTTAAAATAATTTTTTATTTCAGGGTAATTTATTCAGAAAAGCTAATTAAATATATACACACAGAAAGAGATTTTCACACATACACACACACACACACACACTCAAACGTACACAAAGACTGCATATTTAAATCCTTATTAATGATAGACTGGAAAATCATCCTTAATATTTGTAGTAGGCTAATATAAGTATACATTTTACATATTATAAGGTTCTAGAACAACAATGCACTAAAAAGGATTTCTATAACAATGTGCAATTGTTTTAAACAATGATAAAATTTACATGAAATTCCCAAATGGTGCTGCTATCCCAAACATCAATAATGACATGAGGTTTCTTGAACATTCAGACCATGATGTTTAGACTGTAACTAGTACACTTGCCCGGTGGAACTTCATGCTTTTGTGAAGTAAAGTTATCATGTGTTTACCATGTGATAAAACAATGCTTCATCTACATAAACTGCTAAAACCAATGTCACTATTCAGCCAACACACACACATACGTCTAGGAGAGTAATGTTTCCAGAATTTGTAGACCAGAAATAACTAAGAAAATCCACAGGTGAATTTTTATTTAATTAATGTACTAGCATTTAATATTTGAGTATAATTTGATTTTTATATGATTGCACATAAAGCAAACATTCACACTGCCATTGTAAGTTACATTATTACTGAAGTTTCATCTTGTTCAGAGAAAGATCATGCACAGAAAAGGGAGAGGTAAATTACACTGTGATATATATATATATATATATATATATATATATATATGTATGTGTATATATATATATACATATATATACATATGCTATATATATATATATTTCTTAACATGTTTGTGGACTCAAAAATATTGATATCTAAGTTTTAAAATATAGTTTTCCATCTCTACAACTTAGAGGAATTACAAGTGATCCATTTTGTGTTTGTTAACGTGCGCTTCCATTAAGAAAAGCCCAGTCAATATCTCAGTACCAGAATCAGAAAAGGAAGCACAACAGGAGCCTCAGGTCTTGCCTCTGGGTCATATTTAATTTGTAAGTCACTGAAAGAATATAGCTATTCTGAAAAAATAAATTAATTGGTCATTATTATAAGTTACAAAAATGAAACACTTCTGAAATTAATGAAATACATTAATCAAAGTAATAGAATTTTTCTTTCAATATGAGTTTTAACTAATTTTTATATAATGTTGGTATATAAGTATTTTCAATATAGAATAAAAAATGCTTTTCTCCTAAACAAATATTGGAGAATGAATCTTGTTATGAGCCATTCATTATTTATTCATCCTGCTTCCTCCCGCTTAAATGAATGCACACACTAAGTGCTTTGCAGTTGCTCTCTTTAAAATATTTAGATAAAACTTTTATTTTGTTTTAATTGATTAAATGTGTTCTCTGATGGGTTCAAACCTATATTTAACACATTCTGTTTACTCTCTCTCTTTTTTTACTACATTCTTTGAAGTAATATTAATGCAGAAAATCATAACAGGTCTATATGCAGAAAACATGTGTTTATGGAGTATTCAGCTTTAGATGGAACATCAATATCACACCACCACCATCAAAGGAATGGTAAGAGAGTAAGAAAGATGAAGGCCCTGTGGAGGATCAAAGGAGACACTGTGCTCTGGACATGACAGTACCTCTGCTCTCATGAACTCCAAGAAGTTGTAGTTGCCCAAGTAAGTTGTGTATAAGATTAGCTCAAGACAATCAACATTTCAATATGGAGGATTTGAGGGGCTCTTGGTAGTTGATAGCTGATGGAGAAGACAGTCCTACTTTCCTTAAAATTGTGGTATTTTAGTTGACTGACCATGATGTGTTTAGTTGACTGACCATGCTGGTGGCTCCACACCCACAGGTATACAGGCCTGTAAACCTTAAGAATTGTATTTAACTAATTTAATCCTAGGTCTATGCAATGTGTTAGTGTAAATCACTAGATATACAAAATAAAAGCAAGCAAATAAATGAGGTCTGATCTCTCTTTCTTCTTTTGGGGTTCTTTTTTCTAGTCATTAATTCATTTATAAAAATCTTAACTCCTAGGGGAAAAAATATGCAGCTTATTCCCACTGGTGGATTTCTTTTGGGCTTGATAAGAAGCCAGATAAAATTCATGGCATGCATACTGGAATACAGCTGATCTTAAAAGTACACATTTATCTTTTCAATATTTCTCAGTGTCTTTCTCTTTTGTATGCTGTATGGAATAGTCAATGAAATAGTCAATAGTATAGGTTCTATCAACCTATAAAATAATTTATGAAAGTCATAACTTGATAGTTTGCATTGCATTCCAATCAAGAATTATGGTGACTCAAGACATGCGTCATGATCTCTGTCTAGTTCAGTTCCTGTGGTACTTACTGGAAGCCCTGTTGGTATCTGAAAGGTCATATCCAATGTATGGCAAGAGAGACTCGGGCTTGAAAGGATCTGCACTCCAGAGATGGTGTACATACAGAAGAACAACACAGATAACTTTATGTGCAGTAAAATTTTCAGAAATATTAGTGTGATATCAACTAACAAAGGAGAAAATCATTCTGCATTATTCCTGAGGTATGTAAGAAATAATTATTAATGGATGTCATAAAAATTTGTTGAAAAATATTTTTCATTTTTCCACAAAGATTTCTCCAAATTTCTTTAATTTTGTTTGTTTTGCAAAGTCTCAATTCTTGGACTGAGCCAGTTTCAATCTTACAATCTGGCTTTGGCCTCCAAAGCACTGTGATTCTAGCTATGCATGTGTCAACATACCTAGCCTCATACTTTATCAACATGTTTCATTAATCTATTACTGTACTGTCCCTGCTGAGCTCAACGGGATTCCTCAATAGGACTCCGGAGGCAGCAGTCCGGCTCGGCCCATCAGGTGTTTGGGACCGGAGACAGCTCCAGGGATCAAAGACAGAACCGGTAGCCCAGAATTCAAAAGGAACTGAACCTTTAATCAGCTTTCCTGCCTGGAGCCCTCACTTGCAGGGGCTTGTTTACAGACTGATAAGTTTTTTCCCTGTTCTCACTTCTATGCTAAAAGACATAAGATTGTTTTGCCTTAGGTATAAATATCCCGATTCACTAAGTAAAGATCACACCTTGATAAGAATCTACTTGGTGTTGTTCCTTGTCTCCTAACCCGCTTATTTTCACAGAAACTCGACTTCCCCAGTTCGTGAATCACCCACAGTAGAAGTGAAACTGCGGGCCGGTTTCCTTCATATTATTGTACTGCTGTCTTCAGGAATAGTTATAGTGTTGTTAAAAGAAAACTATGGTAGTTCCAAAATTTATAAAACACAAACCAGTGTGAACAAATACCAAAGGAACTAAGTTTATTACCAAAACAGTTCACCACAAATGTAGAATTAGGAATTTAAGAATGAATTTTGAATTTCAAATAAACTTACATTTTACTATATCTATAGCAGAATGAATCATAATTTCATACAAATATGCCCATAGATAACCTAAGGTAAAATAAATTCAGGTTAAAGGATATTGACTAATAAAACAAAAGCATTACACCTGTAAACTCAGTACTTGGAGGCAGAGTCTACAATGTGAGTTCTAGGCCAGCCAATGCTACATTAGGGGACACCTTCTCTAAACAAACAAAAACTAATAATAATAAAAAAACACCTGATGAAATAATAGGGAATTCCTTAAAATTCTTATAATTTATTTTCTGAATACTTAAATGAAAGAAATCAAGAAACAATAACTTATAGAGCAATACGCTGCCTTATATGATTCTTCTTACATATTGTCCATCTTACCTCCACAACCAGTTGCTGGAGAGATGGAGACGCTACTGGATACAGACTGGAGTTGCCCTGGATAGGGCTATGAAAGCTAATATAAGCCACAGCATTTTTTTGTAGAATCTTCACAAAATCCTGAAACAAAAAGTTGGACAAGTTCTACCATGGGTGCAGTTAAAATAACGCATTCTACTTTATTAGGATGATAAATATTTTGATGCTAAAATATAATACTTATCAGAAACATACTACAAGTAATTTATCGTGTGTTAAGGGGACTTCTTCCTCTCTATGCCAAGTCTTTCTCCAAACTTGGTTTACTCTATTAAGCAGAACTGAACAGCTGTTAAATAGAACTTGTAGAAAGTAATCATTTTAGAGGAAAGGTTTGGAGGGTTAGAATAAGTTGGATTCAATTACAGAACACAAACTGGGAATGTTCATCAGTGACAGTGCCTAATGTGTTACAGTCATTGAATTAGAGAACAGAACTGATCAGCACAGTTAACTGTTGCTGACTGACTTTCCCTATGAAAAAGACAGTTAATTTTGCACAAATAAACTTTTATGTTGAGGGTAATTGGATAAATTAGAATGGTGAGCCTGTGCCTGTGACTGTATAAAAACCCCATGAATACAGTATGTACTAATGACATGGGATCATTCGGTGGCATGGTTTTTCATAGATGACCCTTGCCCTGCAGTGTTGAGGACTACTAACACCACACCACACTGTGAGAGAAAGAAACTAGGGCCTTATATCCTTGGCTTACCTCTGTTTAATGTTGGAAATTCATCTACAAACTTGTGAGAGAAACGAATAATTATTTAAAAGTTTTATAAAAAGAAGACAGTCAGGACTATATATTTACTTGAGCAAGCTACTATCAGAGAAGTCATATGTTAAAATAAGTTTCCTATGGTAGAAAAGATCAGAACTTTGATCTCCTTATTCTAAAATTTGTAATATTTACACAGGAGCATGTGAAAAATATTCTTATAGAAGGAATGGTTTTTTAAAGAAGCCTATTTTAGGAAATGCCTATTTTAGGAAATGTCATAATGTCCCACAAGGATCAGCATCAGTACTAAGTCAATACTCTATTACTTGCATGAGCTACAAATACCATCTACAAGTTTATTGAGCAACATCATCTAATCCTGTTAACTTCAACTGGGCTTCCAAGGGTTCCTATGTAAGCAAATTATAGCAAATTATAGGGAGCAAGAAGGAATACGAACAAAGCTTTTTCTTGCTCACTTCCAGTTGCAATCAATAAAAAGGAAAGTGTTTCATTCTCAGAAGATTGGATAATGGTTATCAGAATGAGCAACTAAGGGTCTATATTTTCCTTCAAATGATGCTGATGAAATATTTTCATGGGATACAGTGATGCAATCAATTATTTGGAATATTAGATACATTGTTATCATCCAACAGTGACTTCTCAATATCCTTGATCAGTTTCTTTACTTCTTTCTTTGTCCAGTTACTCATGTAAGAGGTAAGAAGGCAACTAAGTGTATAACTTTGTTCAGTTTTACGTACACATATATATTAGGAGGACCTACATTTTATGGATATTCAATATACATTATATTATATACATATAGATGTGTGTATACACATACACATACATACACAAATAATTAAATTAGCATTATGACATACTTTGCTCTCTCTCCCTTTGGTAGGTACCCTTACTCCAAGCCATCCTTGACTCTTTTTCACCTTAAGGTGATAGCCTATTTTTCTTTGATTATTACTAATATATATGAACAAATACATAGATGTAATCTCCTGAGCCTATTTTTTTAGGTTTTTTTTATTTTTTATTTTTATATTTTTATTTTTTAGTTTCTTTTTAGTTTATAAGTTTTTCTTTTGGACTCATGTACCATAGCAGTTTTTATATTTAGTCTCTGTTGAGAAATTACAAAGTTGTCAAAAGAAACAATGCATCAACAAAATAATTAAAATTAATTTATATTTTACAAGGCACAAAAATATTTACATAATTTATAAAAGTTGTTCCCATGTATATAAATCCATATTTATTTAATCTTCAACCTATGAGAACTGACAAGTAAATGTTTTGAAGGATTTTTTTGCAATATACTTCTCTACAAATTTGAGTTTAAGCTGTTTAATTTAGGAAGTAATGTGAGAGAAACCTATTCTTTGCAATTTACTCACATTTATTAATTAAATAGTAATATAAATAGATTGTGAAAGTTGTAGACATAATGGTGGCTGTTTAAAAACATTCTTTAAAATATATCCTTAATATTTACTAGAAAATTGAATCATCATTTCCCTGCTTTGTAATTATTTAAAGCTTCACACATCACTGACATGCACAAAATGCTTTTAAATTGTACTTATTTTGAAGTTATGAAATAAATTTTAAAGCTTTGTTTCTGGGTTACTGTTTTTTCATCCAGGAATTTTTAAAAGTTCTCAAAGCAATGGAATTTCTTGACTTGAAGTATACTCTTTGAAATAGAATGTCTCACGACTCACTTGAATAAATGTAAATTGTCTCCCATGGAGCTTGTGAGTCCTGTTGAACATTTTTCAGCTTTAAGACTGTTTACCTTTATGACTATATAAAAAGTAAATGAGGTTTTTCTTTTTCTTTTAAGATTATTTTTAATTTCTTGTGGGTGAATGCTTGTATATATGTCCATACACCATGAGCATGCACGCGGCTCTCTAAGATCGCAGGATGGCATCAGATCCCTAGGAAGTTGCATAGCAAGTAGTTGTGGTCTGCCATATAAGTATTGGGAATAAACCCAGTGCTCTGCAAAATAGCACGTTCTCTGAAACACTGAAACATCTTTTCTAACTCTACAATTTTTTCTATGCCTTACTGATATTTTCCTTAATCTTTATAAGCATTTTATCCTTCTTGAGGGCCTAAGAGAGAATTATGACCATAAATTCCCATTAATCATATTTTTTTCACAAAATAACATTTTGTTCACAAAGAGAGTGAGCAAGTGTTCCATTCGAAACTACATAGATCTTTTGTCTACATGTTTTCTTTGCATCTCTTTGCAAATAATCATAAAAATTACACAAAATATGTGAGAGTTTTACAGTTCTAACAATCCTTTTAGTTATCCACTATCACATTCTACTAGAATATTGTGTCTTCCCGATATATAGCTATACTAAGAATGTTTCAACTCAAATATTACAATTGCTTATTGGCTATATCTCAGTTCTGGATTAAGATTCAAGTTCTTCATTGTAGGTAGATAAGAAGGCAGGAAAGCTAGGGTTGAGTGATAGGGTTGATGGAGTAGATGGAAGAAAGATAGGATGATCATCAATATTTACATGAAATTTCTCACTGCATTGATAACATATCATGATAATTAGTACTTAATATTGTTTGGTAAAACAGATACTTGTATTTGAGTGTGTAATATTCTTTCATTTTCTTTTCCTATTATGTTATCCTCTAAGTAGAAGTATGATGATAAAGTAAACGTTATTGCCATTGGCATGCAGGTAAGTAGGTCTGATATCAATGGAGATATATTAGTTTTTTGAGGCCTTTTGAAAGTTCATTATTTTCTTTGCCTTCAACAATGTTAGACTATAATATATGGAATATGAAATAATGGGGAGCACAGGAAAGAACAGAAAAGAAATACAAATGATGAATTTATTTCACCTCTCCCCATTCATAGGAGCCAATTTTGCCCCAGGGTGTTCCTCCCCATGAGCAGAAAACAATAGTTCGTTCTGGTCTCCATCCTTTCTTCACTCTTAACATCAAAGCTTCAATAAATGCTGTGATTGCTGCAGTACTGCTGGCCCATTCTTGTCCTTTATAACTGTGCCCAGCACGGTGGCTGCTGCCAACTATAATATAACGGTCTGGAAATAGAATGAAATAAGAGCCATTAAAACAAAATGTAAACCTTGACAATAAATTTAATGACTTTTATATAATCCTATTGCACAAGTAAGCAACAATTAAGCCAAATTGTTCTAATAATTAATACCACTTTGGCATTTTCCACCCCCTGCCTTGATTCATACATCTGGGTATATCAATGCAGAAGCAGCTGCTAAAGCCAGTTATGAATCCAAAGCTTAGATCCATATTATTGTCCTCTGCAACATGAATATTAATTAATGAATTATACAAATATACCACAATTAAATTCTTATTTAACATTTTTCAGCATTATAGTGGGAAATGTACAGCAAGCAATGCCTGTGTGCTTGGTGAGCAGCAATGAGTTATTAATACATCTGTAAAGGAAGTGACTTAAGAGCTGTGTGTGTTAAAAATGTATAGACTTTCTTTAAAAAGTAAGTATTTAGGGATATATTTATAGTTTCAATTTATGCTTCTAAACCCTCTCAGTTCTCTGAAAGAAAACAAGATTCACTAGCATCAAGCCAGGACGACTGATAATTTAACTTTTCACATAATTTATTTCTTGTGGCCATACACAGTTCATTAGATGCGCCTATAATAAACTTGCCATGATTCATGGATATGGTCCTTTTACTATTTTTCACTAGCTAGTTTCACCATTAAAATAGGATCAAAATATAGCTCCAGAGATTACTCTTGCCTTTTTTCTCTCTCAGTGGATGTTATTCACAACAGCCACTGAGATTACTTTAATGGATCAAGCAACCCTATGAAGTTATTTGAAGAGCAGTCTCATTGTTGCTTTATTATGAGACGTTCCATGTAGATATCAGAGATTGGCATGATGGCACAGTGGTTATAGGCACCTGATGCCAAAACAGATGACTTCAATTTGATTCTGTGACCCACATGACACCTGAATATTGTTCTCTGACTTCCTTTTTTGAGTATTGGCACCCCTATCCTTATTATATACACAAGAACAGTATCTTACATAAAGTATTGGGCATAAAGTAAGTCATATATCTACATGGAATAAAGGAAGTATCCCTTGACTACATGAGAAGAATGGTGGCTATAAGAATCATAATTGTATAGAATCATTTAAAATTTCAGTACTGAACTGAAACCTCCAAGGATTCAATCTTCCAACACTTGCTTAAGATATGTGTAATGGAATATAAGGCTGCATGCAACATTATATTATTATATATCCAAACATTAAATTCTTGGGCATTTATTCACACCCATCTCTCAGAAATGCCTGAAAGTTCTGCTTGAGATGAACTGTATCCTGAATAAATTAACAATGTCTGATTATTGTTTTTAGCATCAGCAAATAAAATCTCATGAACAAGTAACCTTTTCATTTTTTTAACATGGAATTCAAAAATTTTTTGCATGCAATTGTTTGGTAGTTTTAAGGTTTTTTGGCATGAATTCAGTAAACTTTTCATACTACTGTTTTGCAGTAATGAGTTACAAATGAAACAGTGTTAATAGAGATTTTCATACTTCAGCTGAACTTGCTTATATTGAAAGACACATAAATTGGTGAAATGCAAGTATATGGATTTCCAAGTTCATTTGTGTCTCTGTCTAAGGATGTTTTGATGACAGGCTGTACAGTAAAGGAACTATGTAGAATAAGTACACTGAATGAAAATTTTAAGAGTTGGTTGTCAAAAAATAGGGAGGAAATAAAACTTGATTTCAAAATTCTCTGGGTCAGCAATTAGGTCAATTTAACTCATGCTACGGAGAAGAATAATTCTCCAAGGAGAAATTGAATAAGTGTCCCAGTCATAGCCACAGAAGTGGTTTGAGTGCAATAAAACCTTAATGGTGCTCTAGGGATGGCAGATTGGCTGAGTGAATTAAAACTGTTAGCCTCCAAGCTTGATGGCCTAGGGTCAATCCCTGGAACCTTTGATGGTAGGACAGTACTAATTCTCAAAAGTTGTCCTCCGATGTCCTCTCTCTCTCTCCCTCCCACAGTAAACTCTGTATATGTAATGATTTGTGATCCATCTTTGTGATGAGATAGACTATGCCAGCATGAATCTGTTATATGCAACAACTATATTTATTCTTATTTTTAGACTGAAGATTCCTTCAGCAGTTCATAAATAGTAAAATGTTTAGTATATAAACAGATAATCATTTCAATAAAAACATTTGACAACAAAAATTACAGACATTGAGCAGAACTATGGGTCAAACATATATTGAGACAGAGATTAACATTAGAAGGATTTGCTTTGAGACAAATCCTTCAGTTTCAAAAAGTGAATCACTAAAACCTATGATATTTTCCTTTAAAGTATTCCTTCACTAAAGTAAAAACAATCCACAATATCACAATAAGTAATGTAAAATATTGCCTATTTATTTCCATGCCAATTTAACACAAATATAAATTCTACCTCTCTTTTCATTTCCCTGACCTTAAAATTACTATGCCTGTTAATGCTTATTGTTGATGATATTTTAGGAAAGAGAATAAATACTTTAAGCATTCACACCAATCCATTTTTTTAGTCATCCAAACCTCTGTGTCTGTGTGTGTATGTGTTTGTGTGTGTATATATGTGTGTATGTGTATGCGTGTATGTGTGTATATGTGTGTGTCTGTGTGTAAATATATATGTGTGTATATATATATGTGTGTACGTTTCTTTGTGTGTATATATATGTGTGTGTCTATACATGTATATAAGTATATATATATATATTTAGACATATATATCATAATTTATAAAATATAATTGTTATATATAGTAGGATATTGAACTTCATTTTTAAATTATTATGAAACACAGGACAAGTTTAGTTGTTTCATATGAATTATGGACTAGATTATAACTACTTAACCATACGTACCTGGTGAAGTCAAACCTCTTAGATATCCAACAACATTAGACACTGTTTTAAATTTTGTGACTGTCTGCACCTGCAAACTGACAGTTCTCTTTTCTGTAAAAGAAGAAATTAAAAACACTTACTTATATACATTCTGGTGTGTGGCCCCTCTAAACATTAGAATGTGTTTATTTAGTACCATCAGCAAAATAATCCCGTGAAGTTCAATTTTCTCACATAGGTTAAAGTTTCACTTTTTGTCAACAAGCATTAACATTGTCAACAATGTCTTAGGCAGACACTGTTTTAGGTATCTGTTATTTTATGGTGACCTTGAGACTACTGCTTGCTTCCTGCTTCTGAAAGCCATGGAGAGACATCTCTATACCTCATATTTGTTATAGCACAGGCCCCAAAACAAGAACAGGCAGGAAAATGTTCTTCTAAGAAAGTTCTACTTGGCAAAAAGAGACAGAAGAAAAAGGGACGGTACAATTGATTCTGTGAATGTTAACACTTTCCTGTCTTCAGAACAGGACAACACAAATTTTCTCTGTGGGACTCACTGTTATATTAACATTTGAAAAGAGTATGTAAAGTATTCTACAAATTAACATCTTTAATATCCATTTTCATAAAATACACACTATTTTCAGAGATTGTATAATAAATCCCTACTAATTTATCTACTTTTTTGTTTAAAATATTTTATGTATTTTATATATTGCATGCATGTATTTTTATGTACCATGTGTGTACACTGCCGATGAAGGACAAAAAAAGTCATTGAATTCCTAGGGACTGGAGTTGATAATTTAGGGAGAAGTTACTTTGGTTTAACTCTCAGAAAGCACTTCCTTGTGGCTGACAAAGGTAATTACTACCTGGACTGATGATCTGAATTCTATACCTGGAATCTACTTAGTAGAAGGCGAGAACTGATTTCAGGACATTGTTCTATGTCCTTCATGTATGATCCATGGTTCTTAGGGGCTCCTTCCAATAAATAAATAAGTATAGTTAAGATTTTTATGAAGGTGGAAACAGTTTCATGATTTAATTACATATAATTCACATACTCTTAAAGATGTGAAACACGACAATTGGATTTTTCTGATCTGATCCAGGTGTTGGACTGTTGTAACTCAATTGTTATTTTATAGTTTATTGAATAGTTTGTCTTATTGAAACTGAAATCGTGTGAATTTCTAATATTCGGTTTATTTTAGATTTTCTGTAGGTTTTGTTTTAACCTTGGCCTTAATGCTTGAATTAATATAGCTTTAGCATCATCACATAGTCTCCATACAATTATTCTGAAGTACTAATTTCATATGAAATCTAATACTAATTTTTTAAGTTTCCTGAAAACATTGTTGGGAGGTATTTCCTTAGGGTTGCAAGGCGTCCATGGACCTCTCTGAGGAAATGGTACTCTCTCTTTTATCCTCACCATAGTCTACATTCTAGCTGCTATCATGCACATTGATATGTCTGTCAAAAGAATTTTATACTTTCTCCTCAAGAATTTTGTAAAACTACTATTGAGTTTATTTTTATGGTTTCATACATATTTCACCAATTATTAAAAATTATTTTATTTATTTACTCCCCAGCTGTTTCCCCCTCCGGCCCCTCCCCCAGTGCCCTATCCTATTCCTCCTGCCCCTTGCCTCTCTGAAAGCATGCTTTTCCCACCAGCCTCCACCTTCCCTGGGATAAAGTCTCTCAAAGATTAGGCAGATCTTCTCCCACTGAGGCCAGACCGGGTAGTCCTTTGCTATATATGTGTAGGGGGGCTTGGACCAGCCCTTGTGTGCTACCTGGCTCACCAACCAAATTTTAACAGTTTATATTACAAATAAGAATGCTCTTAAATTCTATACCTTTGATTTATAAGAAAACTCCTAGTTATCCTTCAGTATGACACAGGGTCCAAAGAGTTCTTAATTTTGGTAATTTTCAAAGAAGACAATTATCTTGGCATTTGCCTCTTTTATGCATATGCAAATCTGTCCACATGTTCTTGTGCACATAAGCATGTACATCTGTGTGTACCCATGTGGAAACTAGAGTTTGACAAAAGGATGGCATATGGTATCATTCTCTATTGTTCTTTTTATTGATTTTCATGTTTATGTGTCTGACGACTATGCTTGCTTATATGTGTGTATGTGTGTGTGTGTATTTGTGTGTGCATGCACACTCGCACATATCATGTGTACCTGAAATTTGGAGATCTGATGTTGATAGCAGGAATTTTCCTTGATTACTGTCTACCTTAATCATTGAGACAAGGTCTTTCAGATGAGTCCATAGCTACATGATATGGCTAGTTTCTCAAGGCAGTTTGCTCTGTAGATTCCAAGTGCAGAAATAACTAAACCAATATAGCCAATCAGCTTCTTACTTGGGTTCAGGGAATACAATCTCCCTTCTTTAGAATCATGTGGCAAGGTTTTGACCACCAACCTGTTTCTAGACCACTTTTAACTGCTGAGAATTCTTCCCAGCCTCCCTTTACTGTCAGACAAGGTCACTCACTTAACCTGAAGCTCACCTCCTGGCTAGACAGGCTGACAAGCAAAATCCAGGTTTCCTCCTGTCTCTGCCTCTAAAGGAAGAGATCACAGATACTACCTACTGAGCAATCTCCTTAACCTCCTTGCTTCCTGCCAGCAACCTATTATTTTGTCCTGGAGCCCGTGCAGACAGACAGAAATGGGGCAAAACCAGCCTTCTTTGATCCTCATCTTTTATTATTAACTTGAGTAGAATGTTTTCTAATATTTTATCTCCTAAAACATTCTTGATATATGTTTCTGGGAATGCCTTTTATCAAATTAAAAATATTCACTCCTATTCTTTCTTTGCTAAGAGGTTTTCCCATAAGCAGATGTTGAGTCATATATTGTTGAGTCATTTATGGAGATAGCCAGAAATGCTTCACTTCATACCATTGACAGATGTGTCTATTACTAGAATGAGCAGATGAGTCAAGACATGTCCTATAGTTGGTGTGATTTTCACACACAAAATATACATGCACTAATGTAAACATTTATTTGGTAACATTACAACTTTTTTTTTCTATATTACTTTTGTTATATGGATTATAGAAACTTCTAAATATTTTAGGGTGTTTGATTCCTCTTACAAATTCTATGAGATTATAAAGTGTGGGTAGTATCTCTTCTACTGAAAAAGGTAAGATTCAAATGTGAAATATTTTCTTTATTTTACCTTACTACATATCAAATATATATTGATTCCTATGATGGTTTATCTATGTTTGACCAGAGAGTGGCACTATTAGGTGTGGCCTTGTTGGAGTAACTCTGTCACTGTGGTCATTAGCTTAAGACCCTTATCCTAGCTTCTTGGAAGTCAGTCTTCCACTATTAGCCTTCAGATGAGGATATTGATATTTCTCCTCTGCCTGTACTATGCCTGCTTGGATGCTGCCATGTTCTTGCTTTGACAAGCCAGCCCCAATTAAATGGTGTCCTTATAAGAGCTGCCTTAGTCATGGTGTCTATTTATAGCAGTAAAATGCTAACTAAGGCAGAAGTTGGTACCAGGGACTGAGGTATTGCTGTGATAGGCCTGACCATGCTTTTGTTTGGAGGAAGGTGGATTTGGGGACTTTGGAAAGCAGTGGAATGCTTTAAGTTGGGCTCTATAGGCTATCCTAGTAGGAATATGGAAGATGTTGTTGCTGAATGTAATTTGAACCGTGCAGATCTCGCCCAAAAGGTTTCAGTGGAGAAGAATTTCAGAATGTGGCCTAGAGACTGTTTTTGTGGTATTTTGGTGAATAATTTGGCTGGCTTTTGACCTTGTCTGAAAGTTAACCTGAGAATAAGGTAAAGAGATTTATATGAATTGCTTGGACAAAGGATGTCTCAAAAAAAGCCTAGCAGAGACTTTGTTATCTGGTTAAGTCTCATGAAGAGCATGTTGAACAAGTGTAGCAAACTTAGAAAGGAGAAATAAAAAATAGATGGGTCAAGTATTAAAAGGGTCCCGGAAAGTGAAATGGAACTGATTGCTATGTTCTAGGAGGAAACAGATGAAGTGATTTTGGGGCAAGATCCTACCCAGCTAAGTTTATAAGATCCAGCATGGTGGTACACACCTTTAATCCTAGGAAACAAAGCCAAACAAATCTCTAACTTCCAGGCCAACCTGGGAAAAAGCAGGTTCTAGGTAAAGAAAAGCTTAAATCCAGCCATCATGGTACATGCCTTTAATCCCAGCATTACAGGAGACAGCCATGCAGATCTCTGAGTTCAGGGTCAATCTACAGAGCAAATTCCAGGAAAGCCAAGATCACTCAATGACTAGGAGTTCCTGAAGGAAGTTGGGCTGTCTGGCCAGTGAGCCTAAGGGATGTACATTCCTTTGCTTCTCTAGCACTGGCATCATTAGCAAGGCTTTGTTAAGAGGTTTATGGGGAGTTAGGAAGTGGTGGCCCACGCCTATATTTCCAGCACTTGGGAGGCAGAGGCAGGCAGATTTCTGAGTTCGAGGCCAGCCTGGTCTACAGTGTGAGTTCCAGGACAGCCAGGGCTATATAGAGAAACCCTGTCTAGAGAAGTCAAAAAAAAAAAAAAAGGTTTGACTTGGATATTTTGCCTTTGAAGCAAATTCTTTACCAACCAAGCTGTCGCTCTGTAGAGCTATGAAAAACAGCCTGGTTTCTGGTTGAGCTAAGGCTGGAATCCCTGGAGACCCTGAGGGATGGTAGGCATTTTGCCATGCTCCTGGACACCAGGCTCCTGACACGAGGCCACATCCCTCCATAATTTTGTGGCCTTAAGTCACGTAAGGGCAATACCTCAAACCCCTCCACAGGTAGAAGACGTGACTTGTGGTCACCTGGCCTCAAGACAGATTTTTAATGAGGTCTAAAGGCCTAGATGCTTAGCCAAAATCTCTCCTTCCTAGACACCCCTCCGTTTCTTCAGGCCTGCCCTGAGAAAGTAGGGTACATTTTTATTCATTACTACTCTCTGCCATGACAATAAATGCCTTAAAACCACGGACTATCTCTTTTCCTTAGGATCTGCCATGGAGAGCAATGGAACAGGCCTGTGCCTAAAGAGCCGGCCCCTAATCTCTTGCAGAAGGCCTCTCAGTGCTCCTAGCCATGGCCTCCACCAAGCCAAGCTGGCCACCAAACAACCCAAGGACTTTCTCCTCCCCAAGGGACCTGTTGGAGCTCTCCCTCCTTTTTCCCTTTGGCCCCCGTTAGATCCAGCCTGGGGGTGGGGGAGCCCACTCCATTCTCAGCTCTTCTGTGGCTTCCAGTGGAGCCTAGGTGCTCAAGAGCCTGAGAACCAGAGGCTCCCGGCCTCCTATAGGCCCAGGGACCAAGCCAGCTCCAACAGTCCCGTGAGACTTCAGACTGTGCTTCCCGACCCCTGAAGAGGTGTCCAGTAAGCTTCACATAGCCCTACACACACACCCCTGGCGCTGGCATGAGATAAGCACAGTCAAAACTCCCACCTCACGCTTCCACCAGCAGCCCGAGCCCTGTGGCAGAGTGGACGTGGGACACCCCATAACCCAACATTTCTCCACTCTCCAAATTGCTGTACATCCGATGGGTTAACTTTGTGTGCATTGTTTTCTACAGCCTTCTCTTTACTACCTAACGAGATATTAATGTAACCAGTCAACCTTGCCTTCTCTTCGTATTCCTCTGGCGAATTTTCCCAGAGCTATTGTTGCTGCAAGGAAGAGGAGCTTTGCCTAAGCGGCTTCTTGATGAAACCCTCAGTAGACGCACCATCACAACATCAGTTTAGCCAACTAGCACAGAGTCAGGGCAAGGGCTGAGAACCACTAGCGCCGTGCAAAGATCTGGTCTAAATTGTGAAACAGTAACATAGCAGAATTTCACATTTCTTCCATTCATTTATATTCTCATATATATGTATATATACATATATATATATACATATATATATATATGCCCTGATACATATTAGTATATTATTCCATATCCATATTTGAATACACACACACACACACACACACACACACACAGTCTATTTTCTTTCATTCCAACAGAGCCATGATCATACTTTAAATTTTAGGAACAAGTTTCTCTAAAACTCTGGCTCACCTGAGATTCTAAAGGCCCACTCACCTCTACTGCTTTTACTAAAGTAAACAACCCACTGACAAGGCAAAGTGCCTGTTCATGGAAGCAGCAATAGACATCTGATATTTTGGACAAGGAATAATTTTGCTCTCTGCAGTGCATTCTACAGTGCACATTAGAGAAAGCAACAAAAAATATCCCTAAAGGGGAAAATGGCTTAGAAAATAATGATAAACATGCAGCTGTTCAAATGGAAGAAGATTATTGAGAAACATTAACAGAGTGCAAGTGATACAGATAGGATCCATAGGATGCATGTAATGGCTGCGCTCAGATCCCAGGGACTGACACTGTGAGGACAGAGTGATTACCAAGTGGGACAGAAATCAGGTTACTCAGGCCTCCCCATGCCTGCTGGGCTAAAGCTGTATTGCAAAGAGGGTTCAAAAAACTTTCCTTTTCAGGTATTTATTTTCTTCTCTAAATCTCCAGAGATGGTCGGTCCTTGTAAAACCCAAGAATTTTTTTTTTCTTCCTAGAACAGCGTCTAATAACAAAGAAGCCCTGATACAGAAATTATCTCCCAAGCTGGCAGAAGATGAAGGGGATTTATGATAATAATGTAACACCTGGAGACATTGCCACTTAGCCCATTGACTCAGGAAGGTGGAGTCTGGGTCCTGAGCTTAAGGTGTGTCCTTCCATAAGTCATAAGAGAGTAAAATGTTACATAGATGGCCACAAGAGCTCACATATGAGATATACATGCACAACTAAGTAAGATGACACAATACACTGCTAATAGACCCCATAAAGTGGCAGAATTTTAACATACATGATGCCATGAATGTTGTAGCTGAAACCTGGAACACACCAGAACATGTTAACAATGAGGAACAAGGCTCCAATCACTAAATAATTGTTATATCAAGTATAATAATTCTAAGAAATATACCAAAAAACAGACTGGCTATGAAAAAAGAATAGATAAAGTCTGGAAGTTAACAAGGAGAAATACTTCCAGAGAATCAACAGAGGTGACAGAAAGAGAAACCAAGCAAGTACCACCAAAAGATATAATGAATCAAAAACAGGAGCTGTATAAATAATATCAGAAGAAGTATATGAAGGAGGGACAAATAGAGAAAAGAATTTAAAAAATATAGAAAAAGAAAAAAGAAAAACGCCCATGTATTATAGAGTAAAATTAAAAGACAGGAGAAAAAGAATCTGAAAGTTACCAAAGTTAAAAACAAGGATCCAGTGAAAACACACACAATGGTGGGAGGCAGGCAGGGAGAGACAGACGAGACTGGAGCAGCAGCAGGACACAGAGATAGAAAGAGAATGGGGAAGTAAACAACAGCCAGGGAACTGATGAGGTTCGTGAAGGACACTGAGAACAAGGGTGAACGTAAAGGTCAACAACACGCACTGGTCACAACTGGAATCTGAGGACTTGGCAGCTACTTTATGGCAGTAACAGGCAAAGCATTAGTGTAGGAGGAAGAGTTCCTGTAAGTGAGCATCCTGCCTGTCACACGATAACGAGGTGAGAAGGATGTCCCTTGGAGACAGAGGGACATACATCAACGGATTACATACAAACAATGTAATCCCATTACTTAGCACATGCAATATCAGGAGAAGCAAATATCTGTCATGAAAAGGCCTTACATGAAATGTAAAAGAACAGGTGATCAGTGGAGATGTGTATTACTGGTAGCTGTATGGATGGTTAGATAGTTAGAGGGTATGCATCAAGTTATCAGTTATATCAATGTATTGATATATTTATGTATTTGGTCTAACACATAATATGAAAATTAATCATTTTCTAAGCCTTATTCTTTGAGTGGTATTGGAAAGAACTTTCCCAAGACCAAAAACATAGGCACCATGCAGGTCTTACTTTCTAGACAAAAATTTCTCTTAAAAAAATCTTATTTTTTTTAAATTTTTGAGAAATTTCTGTTAGCAAGACTGAGGTTGAAAAGTACAAGATAATTTTGAAAACACTATTCTGCCAGAAACTAAGAAATGCTTCAAGAAGAGACAGAATAAAGGCTGAGGTTGCAATGCCGGGCAAGGTTTGATAATTGTATTTAAAATATAAAGTATTTATTTGTGAATTTTATAACACATAGAATCAAGAGGAAAATAATGTGGGATGATTGAGAGGAATTTGAAGGGAGTGATGTGGAGGGTAGATTTGATGAGAACAAATTATATACATGTATAAAATTATCATACATTAAAAAGTTGGGGAAGCCGGGCAGTGGTGGTGGCGCACGCCTTTAATCCCAGCACTTGGGAGGCAGAGGCAGGCAGATGTCTGAGTTT
Source organism: Mastomys coucha (assembly GCF_008632895.1). Taxonomy (NCBI): domain Eukaryota; kingdom Metazoa; phylum Chordata; class Mammalia; order Rodentia; family Muridae; genus Mastomys; species Mastomys coucha. Next base: position 17,675,783 of record NW_022196899.1, read on the forward strand.
GAGGACAGTCTGGTCTACAGAGTGAGTTCCAGGACAGCCAGGGCTATACAGAGAAATCTTGTCTCAAAAAACAAAAACAAAAACAAACAAACAAAAAAGATTAAAAAAAAAAGCTGGGGAAAATTTAAAAGATTATTTCTTGACATGTGTATATTAAATACAATTCTAGTTTGTAAAGTTCAATTAAAAGATGTGATTGAAAAGAAAATCAAGGAAACTAGTTGTGTTGTTGCATGACTTGTGATTCCAGGACTTGCAAGTAGAAATGGGGGATAAAGATTTCAAGGCCAGCCTGGTCCACAGCTTTTGATATATACATGTATGTTTGCATATGTATAATATATATGTAATATATATTATATGTAATATATATAATATATAATATATGTATATTATGTATATTATATAATATAAAATGTATATTATATATTATATATTAATAATATAATAATATTAATTAATATATATTATAATATATAATATAATATATATAAAATATAATATATATGTATCATATATAATATATATGTAATACATATATGTAATATGTATATGTAATACATATACATATATATATTATATATATAAGATGCAGATGCAGACAATAATGAATAGACTCAACAAGTTGTATTTATGCGTGTATTCATTTATATATGTGAGTAACAATAAAGCTTAAAGAGGAGAAGGCTGTGAACTGAGGGGGAAGTATAGGAGAAAGGATGGGGATGAGGAAATGATAGTGGTACCTTTCAATTCAATTGAAAGAAAGGCACTGGCAATAGAGCTTAGTGGTCGGTACAACACAGGCCCAGCACATGGGAGACAAGTCGATATTCAGGACAGCAAAATTATTAATTAAAACTAAATGCCAGTGGGAAAAGAATAGCTGTTATTTTAACGACTTTCAGAATTTTCAAAGAACTAACCATCAAATCTAACATGTAGGCTTTGATTAAATTCTGATTTGACAAACCAGTATTTCTTTTTAGATAACAAAGACATTTAAACTTGAAGCACTGGAGAAATTTACAGAATGCTAATCTGGTTAAACACGATTGGGGTCACGATTATCAGATTTCCATTCCCTTTTCTTTTCGAACATCTACTGAAGCAGTCATTGAAATCCATGAATTTTTCTTTGGAAAACTTTGGTAATAGGGACACAGCATGGTGGTAATGTGTCAGAGCAAAGGCAAAAAAAGAAAATCTGCCTAAAGTTGTGTGATCAGTTCCTGGGTTTGTTTAAATTGTTGTCTCTGAACTTGAGTATGGTAGCAAACTTCCACAATAAAATTGTTAAGCCAACCCCAGCAAAGGTAGTATTATATTATAACTTATTGAATTAGCTAGGATAATAAATCCTAATGAAATAATAATTCAATAATAATGTTTATAAATAAAGAAAAATCCAATCAAATTAGAAAAATATTCCTTCACTGTGGAGTGAAATTGATACATGTAACTCAACAATGTCATCAGTAATTCAGTCAGTGCTTCAACAATAATGGAGACTGATAGGCAGAAGTAGTAAAATGGAGGCAGGATGGATAGATCATTTTACGTGTGGTCTGTAAAAGAAAAGTGGAAATGTGTGCCTTTAATAAAGGCAACTTAAGCAAGGTAGTAGTAGGTCCAGAGATACAGTAAAATGACACCATTTATCATATAGAAGGTGCAATGGGAAAGGCACATCATTGCTATTGCCAGTTTCCATAGCCTGAAAGTATTAATTGGAAAGTTGCAGTGAGGGTAACCTGAAGAACTGGCCTGCCACCTTTATAATGAAATAAACAATGGCTGAAATGAAAAAAGTCAGACTCAGGGCAATGGAAGCAGGGGTAGCCCCAAGCATCCTGTGAGCCTTATTTGAGATTCCTGCAACTGGCACATTATTGAAAAGATAGACTCCAGTTGAAGGGAGCCAGTGTATAGCAGAAAGGTGTTATTGGTCATAATGGTTGTGTTATTGGTTACAATGATTGTATTATTGGTTATAATGGTTGTGTTACTGGTAATAATGGTTGGGTTAGTGGTTATGTTTGTGTTATTGGTTATAATGGTTGTGTTATTTGTTCTGATATAGGAACAATTCTGCAGTTTGCTTTCCAGTAGCTAAGAAATGTGTAATTTTTGTTATACTTTCAATCTTTCATTAATACTAATTTTATTTCAAAATGAAAAACAATTCTTGATATTTGGCATGAGAAAGTTTTTTGAAAAGACTCAATGGCAATGTATTATTCAAATACTCGGTGCACAGCATGTGTGGATGTCCAGCTTCTTAAATTACCTTCCCAGCTCACATTACTAAATAGTTACCGTCTTTCATGTTGCAAAATGACACCTTTAAAATATGACATCCGAAGTTCAAAAGATTGCAACGTGACAAAAATTTGATTCACTCAGAAACATTTCTATTCAGAAAGGTTGAGTTCTGACAGAGTTGAGAGACATGAAAGAAAGTGCTCCTCTCTAATCCTTAATTCCACCTGTTTCAGAAAAATACCTGCTACAGATGTATATTCTAAAGACAAGAGCATCTTTCTTTTTGCCCATTGTAAAGGTCAACTGGTTTTTAGTCTCTATCTTAAAACACTAGCAAGGCTGTGTTTACAACCAACAATAGCAAATATTTTGGAAATACCCCAAAGCTTTCCACAGAAAGCTGAAGAATCGCACTTGCTGCCAGCTTCGAATTTCAATTACAGTAATTAAGCTTCTCTTGCTTTCCCAAACACAGTTCCTTCTATGTTTTCTGATTTTAATAGCAATCTTGTCCATTCGCTATCCTTAAGAATTTTTGTAGGTGAGTTAAAAGTAGAATTTCGGCTAAGATTGGGGATTTGCTCTCTCTCTCTCTCTCTCTCTCTCTCTCTCTCTCTCTCTCTCTCTCTCTCTGTGTGTGTGTGTGTGTGTGTGTGTATGTGTGTGTGTGTTCAGTTTTTCTACAGTTCATGGGGACCAAAGGTTGCTATAGACTTATGCCTTCAATAATTGGTGTTTGGTAATCTTTTTAAAAATGTCAACAATTTACAGAAAAAGCATAATATTGGCTCCTGTATCCTAATGGCATTGCAGTTAACCATTTTCTCAAGGAGTGAAGCTATCCTTATTTCCAGGAAACCTATACGTACATTCACACCCATGTTCACACATGTTAATAAGTTTGCATTTGAAAAAAATTTTTTCTTTAGTTAGTAATGTTGTATATGTAAAGAGACATTTTGATGACTATAGCTATCAGAAAGGGAAGCAAAACCTTTTTTTTTTGTTTTTTAAGGTAGATAAACCTTAAAAATCTTAATTCTCCAATACTCATATTTACCTGACTTAATTTCTTTTCAGGTTTTACTGTTGATTTTTAATCACTTTTTTTCTAAGACATAATGTTCCTTCAGACCAACAGTACTGGGATAGAGTTACATGTAATTAAGTATTTTAAACATAAGGAAATATTTGAAACATTTTGATAAATATGTACATTTAGGTAGCCATCATCCCAACTAGTATACAAAATATTCCTACCTTTCAGGTTTCTGTGCCACTTTATAATCAGGTTCCTGCCACAACACCAGGAAACTACAGGTATGGTTTTTCTCACCACGTCTACATGCATGATATCATGAGTACACGCATGAGAAAGGTTCAAACTAAGCATATTCGTACATTAGTTTTGTTATATAAATTGCATAGGAAAAGACTTAAACTGTGTGTTTTCTTGTTTTCTGGATTCTTTTGTTTCTGCAGAACCTTTTTTAGTAAGAGTGAAACTTGAGAAAATTTGGTGATTTCCCACATCACTCTACCCAGCCTCCACAACTCATAAATCGTAGGATCCATCAGAAAACTAATCTTCTGGAAAACAGCCTGATCTACACAGTTCCCATTTGTCTATCAAAACCTACTGTGCACACGCTTTTCATACCAGTGCCCCAGGAGAATGGCTTTTGTGAAGCCACCTCATTCTGACTCCTAGAATGCTGGATTCAAGTAGACTTGTAAGCAGTGGAAAGCTTCGGCAGAGATCCATAGGCTGTGGATATGAAAAATTGGAAGATGAACTTTGCATCACTCTCCTTGGATGACTTCTCGCTGGCAAAGAGTACATTGCTTCACCAAAAGACACTGCTCCTCTCTTAGAGGTTCAGAGTGTTGATGATCCCTCTAACTATCGTCACAACGCACAGCTGTTTGGATTTAGAGGTAGCAGAAATTACTAGGCCAGGTAAGTGGGAGCAGCAATGATATACCTTTTCTCTTTGGCTTTAAACTACATCTCCCAAATGGTCCACTGGCTAAATGGCCACGTAGTTTTCATTTTGAGTACATTATTTACTTTTATAATATCACCTCATATGGTAAGTCAATTAATCTTGGTATAAACACCAGCTCATTTGGTTTTGTTGCTAAGACACAGACAGGTAATGCTTTTCTTTACTAGTAATATGTTAGCTTGGGATAGTGGACTAAATTTCCCAGTAAAAATAATTTACAATGTCAAATACCTTTTGATAAGAGCATGTGAGAAACAGCAGACCTTAACCCATTATTGGATTAGAATGTGAAGACAAATAAATTATAGAGTGGATCTATTTAGAAGCTAAGGGAATTTGATGAGTCTGGGACCCTTTCCTCATAGCCCTGTGAGGTGCAAGGATGGTAAGAGGCTATGGGTCCTGCAGAGAGGTCATCTCTAAAGACTAAAGTTCTAGTGTTACCCAGAGGCCTCCACCTCACTTTAATTTGCTGTTTGTTGACTGATTGTGAAAGTTCCTTCTTGTTGGCAAGCTGCAAGTTGGTTTTATAGAAGGATGGTTACTGAAAATAAAGAAAGGTCTCACTTCCCCCTATAAATGGCTCATTTTACTCCCTCTACGAGGCAGGTAATATAATGGGCTGCCTTACTTAACTGTACTAAGGGAAAAAAGTTAGTTTTCATGAATTAGAAAGGGACAAAAAGGATTCCTAGGGAGAAATTACTCCAGCAACTCCAAAAGAACACAGAAACACAGAATATTTATAACTTCTGTTATAATATGATAGGAAAAATATGATAGAAATCTAAACATAAAAATAAAAACATGTATTCTAAGAAGAAATGAAAATTAATTTTAGAAACCTAAGAACATAGAAATTATATTAATTGTGTTAGAACAATGCTCCAGAACACTGCATTTGAAATGTGAATTATATACTGAAGTCTGGTCTTTTGCTATGATAAATTGTGGTTCCTCCCTGAGACCTCATACAGACCCAGATGATGCTATTTAACTTTGCCTCCCCCCACCCTCCGCACCAAGCTATCTCTGGTTGGTGAATAAAAATGTTGACAGCCAAAAACTGGGCAAAATAGATGTCAGTGCGGTTTAAGATTCCTTGGCTTAGGGTCATAGGAGAACTACAAGGTTGGAGAAAAGAAGATGGGGAGAAGATATGTCCCATGGGGTAAGAATCTTGAAATAATGGCCATGTGGGTTGGCTAGTTGGAGCTAAGAGCAGCTCAGACGGCACGTGGCAAATTATATAATGGGATTATTGGCTGGGAAATAGACATAATAGTACAGAGAGATATCTGCCCAGCTCCTGTGTTGATTGAGGCTTACTGCATATATAAAGGTTGTGAGTGTTTTTAATCAGGGAACGAAATGGTCAAAGATGGGGTAGAAACTCCAGATTGGGATTAAATATTTTCCCTAACAATTTATGGTTCCTGAGACATATTCAAACAAAAATTAAGAATTAGAAAAAGTAAAAGCAAAAAGCAAAAACTGGTATAGCATAAAGTTACCCAAATACCAAAAATAAACAAAACAACAAGTAATTATAGGCTAAATAATTTTTATGTTAAACACAATTGAAGTCATATGTTGGTAGGCAGAAAGAATATCAATTTATTCTGTGAGTGGGTCTGCTAAACTGTAACAAGTGTTTGAATTTTAAACACCTAGGAAGTGAGCTCAAAACATCTAAAGTAAAAGATTGACCATCCAATATAATAAACAAATTATACACACAGTAAGTTTTCCTAAGATTAACAAGATTTAGATTATTTGAACAGCCTAAAAGAGAAATTTAAACCAAATTTAGTTCTTAGAATATTACCTGTAAACTACATGGTCTACAATCTTTTCTAATACTTATAGGACACAGATCAGAACCTAGACTACAAAACAAACCTCAAAGAATTGAAATATAGAAAGAAAGAATAAATAATATTTTCTAATCAAATTTAATTTATCCATCCTGGTCAGAGAGATTTCATGTCTTAGAATCTAGTAGCAAGGACATTGTAAAGCCTAATAGAAGGAATAAGAGAGATGGCTCAACCCAAGAGCAACCTCAATAACTTGTCAGTGAAGAGTGTGTGTTGGAACATAGACTTAAGGATAAGAAGCTATGGGCCTTAACAGCTTAGATATACAACATATAAGACATATTTGAACATCTGTGAAAAGAATAACCAAAAAATGTTGTAATGTAGCAGAATATAAAAACAGAGAAACAGCAAGGAATTTCCAGTAGGCTATAACTTTGTAAATTACAACATCTGTCCATTGTGAAAAACATCGTTAAAGTTGATGACATATGTTGTGTTAGATTTTATCATATTTATAATCTCCAAAGTTTAGTTGGAGGTTCTGTAACTTGTCAAGCGTATAGAAAAGCTTTAAAACAATAAGATAAGAATGTAAGAAGGCTACAAAAATGACAAAAAAAAATCACACTAAAAAATTGGATCGTATAGGTGAAAATTATTTTGCTTCAAAGTGTGCATCTTAGATTGTCTTTAAGGGTCTAATAAACAAAAGAAAATATGCTGAATCTTTCCTAATAGCTAAAGGATGAAATAGAGCACTGGAAACCTGGGAAGTTCCAGGCGAATGACAGTACTGTCACCCTGGGTAAACCCTACTTTCACTCCCCAGGAAACAGGTCTGACTCTACTGTCTGTGGACTTTGGACAATAGGTCTCACACCTGTGTTCTGTATTTCAGATCCTTCATGAACAGTCCTTCAAAGGGAGTTCTGAAGCTCTTTTCCCTTTTATCGAGGACTTCAGACTGGCAACTCATGAATGCTGATCTTTAGTTCCACAGCTTACACTTAGCTTCCAGCCCAGACTCCTCGGTTCACTGGGCAGTTGGGCTGCTTGAGAATTTCAAAATAAAAATAGGTGTCACTACTAAGGAGTATCAGCAATTCCTAACACGTACCCTTCATTTTGAGCCAGACAATATGTTACATCTACTAATGTTTGGGGTTTGTTCTTCATCTACTAATGTGATGTAACATATTGATTTTATGATGATGTATGCTGTAGAGAGTTCTATATACAGGTAAAAGGATACTCATTTTTTTTCCTGGATACTTTCTTTCATATTGGTGACTAGAAGTAACAAATCTAACGTCTGGATAAAAGCTGCCTGTTGTCTGTTTAGTCAGGGCTTGATCTCTAGAATGTGATGGTTTTGGAAGACAATAGCACCTGCGTGAGGCAGTGAGCTTTGTGGTAACAAGTTTGACTGCAGCAGATGTATCCTTGGAGGAGAATAAAGGACTCCCTCCCCTACATTCTCTCTCGTTCTTTCTAAGAAGGTTTTATAAGAAACCTCTCCTGATAGATTCCACAATGATTCCTCTTCACAGATATAAAATAGAATGGCCAACTGACCATGAACTAAGACCCTATGACTGTTAGCCAAAATCGAGCAAGTTTATTTCATTGCTAATATTTCTATTACAGTATTAGAAAAATTACTAGCACAAAAGCCCTATTGCAAAATACATTTGTAATAGTTCTTCCGTAAAATAGCCTACTCACATTCTTTTACCATTTATGGTTTAAAAGCTTAGTAACTTATGTTACAAAGATATGGAGGCATGACAGTCTATCATCTCTACAATACTACAGTGTCTAAGAACATATATCACAGGATGGATAGATGATAGACTACAAGTTTTAATGATATATATATAGTCTCCTAGATTTTACTCCCATGGAGCAACCTTGTGGCAATATGAATACGATTGACAGTCCTATTAGAATCATACACAACTAAAATATATTCATGAATCCAAATGAGTAAATACATCTTCTTAAATCTATGTTTGAATAGTTAAAATGCACTATTTGTTGACAACATTTTGTATAGTAACAAAAAAAAAACAAAATAATAAAAACTCTGTAACTTTAGTACATTAACTACATATTGAACTATTTGCTAAAGAAATGTAAATGATTTTTTAAGCAGTCACTAGCAAACTAAAAAAAATAGCTATTTATAAAACATTTGAAAATTATAAAGGCATAATGATATGAGCAGTTAAGTGTTGTTAAATTATTCTAATGAAATTAGTTTTCCCCAGAGAAGTTGTTAAATTATGAATAAGGAAATCAGAGCTATGTCACCACTTTTCTCTACATTTGAGTAGATGTTTTGTATTTTCCATAGGCTACTTATAGAAACCTTGCCTTTAATCATAAATTTGATTACTTAGCAAACATCTTCCCTCCAAATATTAAATTGATCTCTTTTAAACTTGATGTGTATATGTTTTCCATGTTAGCTATATCAATCTATAATTTTACCCTTCAATATTTTTACTGTATTCACAGGTCTTAAACATGAGCTCAAATTAATATTTAAAACTAATACAGTTTTGTTCTGAGAGAACCCCAAGGAAAATGACTAAGAACATACTATATTAGTAGATAGGCTTTCCAAAGAGAAACCAAGAAAGGAATCCAAGAGTACCCAGCGGTTTATTCGATACAAGCGATCTGTCTCTATTGAGGCCAAGGCATTTCCCTTGTCTCTTTTGCTTTACTTCCCAAGGAATCTCCATAGAATGCTCTGCTCTCTTCTGTTTATATCCTGACCCTCTAGGATTAGTGCTTTATTCAACTGCTATCATCTGTACCACTTAGATAGCTTTGGGTTGTAAATAACTGAAAATCAAACACAATTTTTTTTCATGGCGACCTCAATGGATTTAGCTTCATATATGACTGCTTCCCTTAGTGGATGAGACTCCCTCTAACTATCTCCACCTCTTGCCCTTAACCTCCATATGTCTCCATCTCCATCTTTCTCCCTTACAGAGCTAACTCTACTAACAGTGGCTCTATTAGCCAACACTATGTCGTCTCATGTTCCTAGTAATGAAGCCGAGTCCAGAGTACCTGGGTTTTTATTGATGTTGTTTGCTTGTTTGTTTTTGTTTTGTTTTCTTTTGTTTTGTTTTTGTTTTTGTTTTTTCAATTTCTTCTAGTGTTAAAAGATATCATGGTTAAAATAAAGTTTGGAAAGTGAATTTTGGTTTTACTTTATTTGGATAGCCTTTGTTAGGTGAAGTAGACCAATAGGCTAGAGGCAATCAGAAACCATCTATAAAGTTTACAGAACCCTCAAACCTACTTAACATACATGATTTTAAAATTTTGGCAAAGGTAAGAACACATGAAAGAGAAAGATGTTGAAAAGGCACATGAGATAGGGAACATCAGCTAGGTTCTCTAGATTTTAGAGAATTGTGAATTATTGTGCACAAGGTGAATATGTAAAATAAGCATCTGCACATGCAGTTTTCTATTTTGTAATCTTAATTAAGATTTTCTGCCTGTCCTTCAATACTATGCTTGGGAGACTCAATAAAAGAGCAAAACTAAATTGTGATGTGCTTTAGACTATTTTTAATTTGTATAAACTGGAGGTGCTGCTCTCTTTCAAAGTAAAGAAACTTCTTGGTATTCTTATGTTGTATCTTTATACAAACATCACCAGTAATGCAATTTTTAAGAGTGTATCACACACTTAAAAGTTAATTATCTTGGGTAAATAATAAGTATTCCTAAGCAGAATGTTGATATAAGGTGTTATTTTCCTCTGTTTAAGAATAATTTAATTTCAAGCACACAAAAGCTTGGGCTGGTCATTTACTATCTAAAAATTATTAATATAACATTCTGTTTTCTGAAAACTAAATGCTTTACAAAAACAAAACACCTCTCTAAGTTTAAGTGCATTTGTTTTTTTTCTAAATCACAATAATAATATTAATATTACTATATTACTACAAGATAAACTTCATATTGCATAAAATGTTTAGCAAATCTTTATTTTTACTTCTTTAACAATGGAGTTGTAAAATGTCAACTCTCAATCTCAAATTTCCTTCCAGGCTTCATATATGTTGTACATAACTTCACCTTTGAGGTATAGCTAGAGAACATTGTTTCATATTGTGAAGATATTTGACTGCAGGAAATTGATACTCTTATATGATGAGAGGCTTCCTAATACATGCAGCAGTTTGCAGTATACAAAAGCACTGGAGCATATATCCAACTCTGTTTCTCACAAATGTGTGGATTGTTTGTGTTTCTGTAGATGCCAGCACAGGGCATTTAGTACAGGGGTGACCTGAGTGATGACAACACCATCCCAGGAAATGTGTGACCCTAAGAGCTGGATAGGTGCTGAGATGCATAAAGGGCTCCACTCCTAGAATTTTCAAATCCACAGAGGTAGATATGGCTCCCCAGTGAAGTACACCTGACACCAAGCCTGGTTAGCTGAGTTTGATCCTAGGACTCACTTGCTGGAAGGAGTAAACTGACTTGCTCATGGGTGTTCTCTCATCTCTGGATGTACCGTCTGACATATGCACCCATATTCAGACACAACCGCCTCCCACGCACACACAGAAAAGTGTTTATGTCTCTAACATCCAGCAATCTCGACTTTGAAAAAAAATTATCAAAGTATTGTAATACATTTGTAGTTAAGAGGAAAACAGAAGATATAAATCACTGCTAGTAGAACCCCAGATCTAGACAAACAACCCCCCCCGCCCCCACACACACACTCTGAAGCACTGAAGTGTTAGTTCAGAGGCCGGAGACACATTTAAAGATATGTAAAGACGCTCTCTTCTTCAGAACTTTAATGCTGAAGCTGCAGGCAGAAACAAAGCAGCAGCCAAGGACTTTCATCCCTTCCCAGGTAGCTTAGCTGCTTCAGTTTTATCCTGCAAAGTCCAAGAAGGCCTGACAAACAGCACCACCGAAGGAGAAGCATCTCTCGGGCAATGGTGTGTGTAGACGGAGGGATTATTTTAGTCAATTGCAGGAATTACACACTAATGCTTTATACTAAAAGACTTCACACCTCAGATAACTCCTGCTTTCTGCTGAATCTTGGTAGTCAGTAAGTCTGCCAGAGCTGAACCTAGGAAACCTTGCCAAGCACATGCAAAACGCTTTATCTGTGAAGCTTCTCTTCTTTGGAGCAATTCAAACTCCCCCCTTTCCCTTTGAAAGAAATTATATCTCAGCTTGGTCAATCCCTTAGATTTGAATCATAATTACACTTCAAAAGCATTCCTATAGAACCACGGAATGAGACAAATCCCCCTCCCACCAAAAATCAGAATTTTGAAATGAATAATTCTAGACCTTTCAATTTAAGAACATTTTTTTAATTACCAGACTTCTTAAAGTATACTCCAGACGTGTTGAAGCACAAGTTACCTTACTTGTGTAAGATCTAGAAGGCCGTAGGCATCATTATGTGTAACTTTTAGAAGTCTGTAGGGATCATTCTGTGTACATTCTATCATTATTATGTGTAAGTTCTAGAGGGCTGTAGGCATCATTATGTGTAAGTTCTTGAGGGCCATATGCATCATTATGACGTGTAAGTTTTAAATGTCTTTGGGCATCATTATGTATTACTTTAGAGGTCCATAAGACATCATTAGGTGTAATTTCTAGAAGTCTGTAGGCATCATTCTGTGTAAGTTCTAGAGGGCTGTAGGCATCAGTAAGTGTAAGTTCTAGAGGGCCATAGACATTATTATGTGTAAGTTCTAGACTTCTGTAAACATCATTATTATATGGAGGTTCTAGAGCGCTCTAGGCATCATTACATATAAGCTCTAGAGATCTGTAGGTATCATTATGGTGTGGAAGTTCTAGAGGGCCACCAGAATGATTTTCCAGACTAAGATTCGGCAAAGCCGTGATCAGCAGATATGTCAAAGCACAAGTTGCCTTACCATTCTGTGGAAGTTCTAGATGGATGCAGGTATCTTTATCCATTTTCAGTTTTGGCAAAGAGATGAGCATTTTAACGAGGGATGCGGAGATGGGCTGTACTAACAGGGAGGTGAGGTTTGGTCGGCTTTGTCTAAAGCTTCCATCTGTATTCAAAGAAGAAAAGAACTGAAAAATTAGCCAACAGAAACAGAATGCAATCACAGACAAGCTTTTTTTCCAATCACATAGATGATGTTCACTCACTGCTCAGTGATATTCTGTGAAACATTGTAAAATTTAGTCTGAATGATACTCTGTACCTTCATTAACAATGTGTACACCCACTTGCCACCATTACCCAGCAGCTGTCATAGTAGATCCCAAGATTGGCAGGGGAGCTGTGGTGAGGGGACTGAAAAGCAATGTGGCTTGAGGCACAGAATTCAGAAGGCCTATGAACTGGAAACTCCTTCTACCTTCCACAGGATGTGGAAAGGGGAACCTATGAGGTACAGTGTAAAGAAGGTAAGCTTGGGCATGTGTGGGTGGAAGCCAGGTGATAGTCTTAAATGTTTGAAAATGTTGCTTGCTTTCCAGGCACGTGTTCTCCCCCTACCACAGTGTGGATGCCCCGATCTCCCTCATGCCAGTGGGAAGTGATGAGACACAGAGGAGATAATGATAGGATACCGCATAGGCTGCTGAGAATTCATGCTAATAACTCTGTCCAGTGCCATCAGACAACAGAAGGTTTATTAAAAGCAGATATAAAGAAGCCAGTAGGAAATACCTTTTAAATGAAAGAAAATCAGGTGGCCACTGGTAAAAACAACTTGTCTAAGAACTCTTCCACTTCAGCCCATATTGGATGAATCTTACCCTCATATAAAACTCAAATCAACTTATTTTTGCTATTCTTGACAATGAGCTCTCAGCCAACGGCATCTGTACAGAGGAGTGAATCTCTGAGAGGAGTTCAGGAGGCTGAGGAGAACCTTCAGGAAGACAGAATGAATGGGGATCCATGCCAGATGTGAGCTAAGGATTCCAGGAGAAAATTACAGTCTGATTAGAGTTAGGGTACAAAACTTTCCAAGACATACAGGAAACTAAGTGTTCTCTGAAGTAAGACAGAGATTAGCTTGAACAGGACCAAAGTTGTGAGGGAAAAAAAGCAATAGTGCAGTATGAGTAGAAGTGGTATAATCATAATCAGTATAATCAGGAAAATTGTTATTGTGGCGAAAGGAGAAAAGGACAAAATATAGGAATGGTATACATGAGATATGAAGGTGAATCCCAGTGACATGGGAAGAATCGTCAGTAATGGTATACACGAGATATGAAGGTGAATCCCAGTGACATGGGAAGAATCGTCAGTGATGGTATACATGTGGTATGAAGGTGAATCCCAGTGACATGGGAAGAATCGTCAGTAATGGTATACATGTGGTATGAAGGTGAATCCCAGTGACATGGGAAGAATCGTCAGTATAATGAGCAAAGCTGAAATACAATTCTGGGAAGATGGCTCACACCAGAAAATACTAGCCTTGTAGGGCGATGGATCTGAGTCTGTTCCCCAGAATACTCCTGATGCTATGAATGTGTGGGAGGATGCAGGACCCTGAAGCAATCACAGTAAACACAGGAGAATTCCTGGGTCTCATTGGCCATGCAGCTAGTTACAAATCAGCGCTAGTCTGGTTCATAAGTTTCAGGTCACCAATGGGAAACTATTTTAAAAAAGTGGTAGGGGTAGAATAACTGCCTAAGAAGCAACATTGAAAAACATGGAAGACTGTCATGTGGCTTCTACACACACATGCACAAGCTCACCTTCCAAAGAAATGTGCCTTCCCATGCTCGCACACATTGAATAATAAAAGTGAGGTACCTCAAACACTTATGGAGGAGTAAGAAGGAAACTCTAAAACCCAGATGACACTGAAAGATGATGAACCCATTAGCTGTGCACTTGGGAGAAATCAAAAGGAGGAGGAGACAGAGAAGAAGGTAGAAGAAGATAACTTTAGGAAATAAATCCTCTTTGAACCTTTGAATAAGTAATGGATTAAATTTATCTATAATGGTAATAAAATGCATATCAAGCCAAATTGGTAAGACGAATAATTATGACAGTGCACATTAAACTCAAAGAAAAGTAGGGGAGAGATTACAGCAAATGTGTTCAACCAAACAACAAAATCCTTGATAAAACTCTTTCATTGACTCAGAAAAGGAAATTCACAGTTGAATGCTGACAGTTACATTTTAGAATGCAGCACCATAATTTTCAGAAATTATATTAGGCAAATGATCCTGGAAGTTGGCTTGGGATTTAATTTAATTTGTCTGTAGGGGGTGACGACTTCCATGATCCTGGTAACCAAGTTCCAGGAGGCGGATTATTTATCAAGTGGAAAACCACCAGATCAAAAACAAAAACAAAAATCAAACAAACACCCCTCCCAGCCTGATTTTTAGCTTAGGACTATGGCTGTCCTAGAAGCCATGGCTTTGAGAAAACAATAATAAAGATTTAAACTTAGAATCAGTTTTGTTGGAGAAGCACAGGGCCAGTCTTGGGTCTCTGCATCTACATGATGCATCTTGGGTCTTCACATCTACATGTGACTGAATTTTGACCACAATGGAGTTCACTGCTCCCCACCATCTCATGGCAAGGACCACAACAAGCTATATAATTTGTAAAGCCCAGAGCAAACTGACAATGTATGGTTGGTAGGAAGAAAAGCAGGAAGGATTTTGATATGGCCAGGGCAAAGGACAAATCAAGTGTGGAGCCTTTCAGAAAGGACATTCTAAGAATGCATAGGTCATGGGCTCATTAGCCAGCACATGCTGGGTTCACAGGCATGATGCTAGGAGTCATGTAGCCTTTGGGTCAAAAGGTTGTTGATATGCCAGCTTCACAAGACTGCATTCAGCTACTCGTGATTAGCCCTGGACCCTCTTGTGCTCCAGCCTGTACCTTGGGACAACACAGTTCTTATTTCCAAACACAGAGCACACTTGAGTGGCTTGGTGGGAAGTTTTGAAACAGCCAATTTGCTGTTGCTCACCAAGTGTGTGTTATCCACTCATTTGTGATCAGAGGTGCTTTCATTACACATGGGACAATGTCTTTAATATATAGTGATAATTTATTTTTCAAAGTTATACATATTATACAGTGTATATTGAAATGTCTACTACTACCTCGATTGAAATTCTCTAGTACCCCTTACTGTTCTAGTTTCTAATTCTCCATTTATTTTTTAACTTTCATTTTAAAAACATTATGTTGACATTCTTGTTAATGCTGATTTTGGATTATTTTGATTTATCTAGTGAAGTTTTTCTTCTTGTGCTTTTTCAAATTTGTTTTCGGAGGACTTCACATGTATATATAACACATTCTGCACACTCTTATCTGTCCTCTTCTTTTTTCCCCCATTACATCTGCATTGTTTTTTTTTTTGTTTGTTTGTTTGTTTGTTGGGTTTTTTTTATTTTTTTATTTTTTTATTTTTTATTTTTTGAGAGAATGTCTTCTATCTGCCTGGAACTCTCCAACTAGGACAGACTGGCCATCTAGAAAGGCCCAGAGTCCAAAACTCCAGATCACAAACATCTTCTACTTCATTATTTATTCTGGGATTCTAAGTCACTCCTTTCTTGTTACAAGGCAAATGCTGTCTTACAGCCCCTGACAATGTATTCATGTGAGATCCGTGATTTCCAAATTGTCATGGATGTTAGACTTTTTTATATTTCCAATAGCCATGAAACTTCTAATGATCCTGTGTGATATCTTGCCTACCAAACGCAAAATTATCTTAATAAACCTTGAGTTGTCAGTATTTACACATTTTCTACTAACACCTAATTGTCTCTCTGTGTACTCTGTAACCTAGATTTCCTGTGAAATAAATTAAGCCAATAATTACACACATAAGATTATCACACACATCTAAGGTACTCACTTAAACTACCTTAAAAATAAAGTCCAACACAAGTCCTACAGTCAATTTCCACTGATGATTATCCCAGGTCTATACCTTCACTATAATGACCTGTTTTCAGTTTGAGTTAATAGAATCACTTAGTAAAATCACTTCTCTTTTCTTGTTAAAATATGGCATATGAATATAGTGGAACAAGTGTCCTTCTGGTATGGCTTAGCATCTTTTGGGTATATGCCCAGTAGTGGTATAGCTGTGTTATGATGTAGAACTCCTTCCAATTTTATAAGAAACAGTCAAATTGATTTCCAGAGTGGCCATACAAGTTGGCAGTCCCACCAACAATGATGTAGAAAAGTGTCCCTTTGCTCCACATTACTGCCAGCATGTGCTGTCATTTGAGTTTTTATCTCAGCCATTCTAATGGATATAAGAAAGAATTTCAGAGTTGTTTTGGTTTGCATTTCCCTAATAACTAAGAATGCTGAACATTTCATGAAGTGCTTCCTTGACATAAGAGATTCCTCTGTTGAGAATTCTGTTTAGCTCTGTAGCCCTATTTTTAATTGTGTTGTTGGTGTCTATCTTCCTGAATTCTTTTTTTTTATTAGATATTTTCTTTATTTACATTTCAAATGATATCTCCTTTCCTGGTTTTCCTCTGTTCCCTCCCTGCTCTCCCTGCTCACCACCCCACCCTCTTCCACTTCCTGACCCTGGCATTCCTTTATATTGGGGCAGAGAACCTTCACAGGGCCAAGGGCCTCTCCTCCCATTGATGACTGACTAGGCCACTGAGCATCCACTTCTATTTTTGTCAGGCACTGGCAGAGCCCCTCAAGAGACAGCTATATTAGGCTCCTGTCATCCAGCACTTGTTGGAATCCACAATAATGTCTGGGTTTCATGATTGTATATGGGATGGATCCCCAGGTAGGACAGTCTCTGGATAGTCATTCCTTCCGTCTCTGCTCCACATTTTGTCTCTGTAATGTAATTGTTTCTTCCTGTTATTTTTGTTGTTAGAGTTGGAATTCTGTTCATGTGGCTATCTTCTTTTAGTTTTGTTGAAAAATTACTTTCTTGCTTTTTCTAGGACGTAGTTTCCCTCCTTGTATTGGAGTTTTCCATTTATTATTCTTTGAAGGCCTGGATTTTTGAAAGATATTGTGTAAATTTCATTTTGTCATGGAATACCTTGTTTTTACTATCTATAATAATTGAGAGTTTTGGTGGCTATAGTAGCCTGGGCTGGCATTTGTGTTCTCTGAGGGTCTGTATGAGATCAGCTCAGGATCTTCTGGCTTTCAGAGTCTCTGGGAAGAAGTCTGGTTTAATTCTGATAGGCCTGCCTTTATATGTTACTTGCCTTTTTTCCATTACTGTTTTTAAAATTCTTTCTTTATTTTGTGCATTTGGTGTTTTGATTATTATGTGACAGGAGGAATTTCTTTTCTGGTCCAGTCTATTTGGAGTTCTGTAGCCTTCTTGTATGTTCATGGGCATCACTTTCTTTAGGTTAGGGAAATTTTCTTCTATAATTTTGTTGAAGATATTTACTGGTCCTTTAAGTTGGAGGTCTTCACTCTCTTCTATACCTATTATCTTTAGGGTTGGTCTTCTCATTGTGTCCTGAATTTCCTGGATGTTTTGGTTTGGGATCTTTTTGCATTTTGTGTTTTCTTTGACTGTTGTGTCAATGTTTTCTATGGTGCCTTCTGTACCTGAGATTCTCTCTTCTATATCCTGTATTCTGGTGGTAATGCTTATATCTATGGCTCCTGACTTCTTTCCTAGGTTTTCTATATCCAGAGTTGTCTCTCTTTGTGATTTCTTAATTGTTTCCATTTCCATTTTTACACCCTGGATGGTTTTATTCGATTCCTTCACCTGTTTGGTTGTGCTTTCCTGTAATTCTTTAAGGAATTTTTATGTTTCCTCTTTAAGGGCTTCTACTTGTTTACTCATGTTCTCCTGTAATTCTTTAAGGGATTTTTGTGTTTCTTCTTTAAGGGCTTGTTCCTGTTTACCTGTGTTCTCCTGTATTTCTTTAAGGGAGTTACTTATGTCCTTCTTAAATTCCTCTATCCCGATCATGAGATATGATTTTAGGTCCCAATCTTGCTTTTTCTGGTGTGTTGGGGTATCCAGGACTTGCTGTGGTGGGAGTACTATGTTCTGATGATGCCAAGTAGTCTTGGTTTCTGTTAAGATTTTTATGTTTGCCTTTTGCCATCTGTTAATGTCTGATGTTAGATGTTGCTTGTTCCTCCTGTGGGTCTGTAAGCCTGTGTCAGCACTGCTGGGAGATCAGCTGTCTCCTGGTGAGACCCATGCCTAGAGGGCTGTGGATCAGGCAGGCATCCCTCCTGGGTGCAGATGGATGAATGAAGGATCCTGTCCCAGCTATTCTGCAGCTTCTGAGGCCTGAGCCTCCTGGCTGGTCTGCCTTAGAAAGTCACCAGAGATCTTTCCATCTTCTGAGATCTTCTTCAAGTTCTTTCTTCAGAGACTTGATGTTCTTGTCAAAGA
>NW_022196899.1:17697500-17710070 GCF_008632895.1 Mastomys coucha
GCAACAGGAAACTGGGAATGGAGAAATTCGCATGTAAATAAAGAAAATATCTAAAATAAAAAAAAAAAGTCACCAGAGAGAAAATGGTGATCTCACCTGAGTTCCCTGGGGTCACAGCACTCCCTGGTGCACAGAGGGCTGTGGAACAGGCATCCCTCCTGGGTGCAGATGCAACTCCTGTGGTCTTTATAATTTTTGAATATTAGCCCTCTTTCAGATGTAGGGTTGGTGGAGATCCTTTCCCAATCTGCAGAGTGCCTCTTTTTCCTATTGACTGTGTCCTTTGCCTTACAGAGGCTTTTCAGTTTCATGGCATCCCTTCGTTTATTGATTCTACATCTCAGTGACTGAGTTATTGGTGTTCAGTTCAGGAAGTTGTGTCCTGTAACAATACATTTAAGACTATCCTCATCTTTCTCGTCTGTTAGACTTGGTTTAGCTGGCTCTATGCTCAGGTCTTGATCCCCGTGGACTTGAGTTTTACATAGGGATATTGATACAGACCTATTTGCATTTGTTTGCATGTAGATGTCCAGTTAATCCAGCGCCATTTATTGAAGATGTTCTCCACTATGTTCACAGTAGCCTTATTTATAATTAGAAACTGGAAGCAATCCAGATGCTCCTCAACCAAAGATTAGGTACAGAAAATGTGGTTCATTTACACCATGGAGTACTACTCAGCTAACTAAAAACAAGGACATCAAGAAATTTGCAGTCAAAGGGATGGCACTAGAGAAATATCATCCTAGGTGAGGTAACCCAGATCCCTAAAGACATGTATCATATTTCTCACTTATAAGTGGATACTAGCCATAAAGTACAGGATAACCAGGCTATATTACACAGACCCAAAGAGGCCAAATAACAAGGAGAATGTAAGCAAAGATTCTTGAATCTCACTCAGAATGGGGAAATACAAAAACAGTCATTGGAAGTGGACGGAGGGAGAGAACTGGGTGAGAATGTTAACGGGGAGTGGAATTCAGGTAGGGATCAAGTATAGGGAGAGATGGCTAGGAGAGTGAACAGATATTGGCAGAAGAGGGCACCTCTAGGATGTGCGAGAGACCTGGAATGGGGGAGGCTCCAGGGAGTCTATGAGGGTGACTCTAGCTGAGAATCCTATCAGTGGGTAATATGGTGCCTGAAGTGGTCACCCCTTGTACCCAGGCAGCACTCATAGTAGTGGGATAAGGACACCAACCCACCCACAACACTTTCAGCTTAAAATTTGCCTTCCCTACAAGAAGTACAGGAACAAAGATGCCTCAGAGACTGAGGGAATAGCCAACTAATGACTGGACACACTTGCAATCTATATCATGGGCAATCCTTGGCACTATGAATCATGGTTTGTTATGCTTGCAAACAGGAGCCTACCACAACTGTACTCTGAGAGGCTCAACCCAGCAACTGACAGAAACAGAAGCTGAGACCCATAGCTAAACACTGGATAGAGCTCAGGAAGTTCTGTGGAAGAGTTGGGAGAAGGATGTGGAACCTAGAGGGGATAGGGACTCCACAGGAAGACTGACAGAGTCAATTAACCTGGACCCTTGAGTACTCCCTGAGACTGAACCACAAACCAAATAGCAATCAAGGACTGGCCCTCCCCCCACTCCCCCGTACACATGTAGGAAAAGGGCAGCTTGGTCTTCATGTCTGTCCACCAAAAACTGGAAAAGAGGCCTACCCTGATTCTGTTGCCTACCTATGGGTTCTGTTCCCCTAACTGTGCTATCTTGTCTAGCCTCAGTGGGATAGGATGCACCTAGTCCTGCAGTGACTTGAACTACCTAGGTGGGTTGGTGCCCAGGGGTATCTTTCCCCTTCTCAGAGGTAAAAGGGAGGAGAGATAGAAGTAGGGGCTGTGTAAGGGGGAGGGATCTAGGAGGTGAGGGCGGTTGAGATCAGGATATAAACTGAATAAAAAATTAGTTAAAAAAACATGACACATGTTACTTCGCACATTGTCAGGAGATGAAGACTTGGAGAATGACAATAGAGTCAGCAACTGTTTGAAAAATATTCTCAGAACAATCAGTCCTACCATGTATACTTCACAAAAATAAAAATACTCTCTTTTTGGGTTTCTGAGTGCCTACAAATATAGGAGGTACATAAAGAAAGAAATGATTTTATGTCTAAGCTCACACATTGATTAAGCTTTATACACAGCCAGCTATCACCTCCCCAGCAGACAAAATAAAGCTATTTCAAAAGCCCATTTCTTCCCATTAACTCATGATTAATCCTGGTCTAAAATATTATTTGTAGATGAAATATTTTCAATAAATTAATGATATTTAAATACATTTATCACCTAATAAAAAATCGATACTCACCTTTCAATTTTACTCTGAGATGCTCAATTAAGCATATGAAACAATGGATTTTAAAAGTTAAGTAAGAACAAACCATAATTCCAAATTAAACATCCCTAAATCTCTGATAGTGTTTATGCTGCATGACTAATAAACCTGCATTAGTTTTGAAATATCCTAAGTAATTGGTTCATTAATTTTTCACTTTCACCTTAATGGAGACCTGACAAACAGTTCACTTCTGAAAATAGATATTAAAAGCAGGACTGTGTGGGACACTGAGAGGTGTCTTAGTCAGGGTTTTTATTCCTGCACAAACATCATGACCGTGAAGCAAGTTGGGGAGGAAAGGGTTTATTGAGCTTACTTCCACATGGCTGTTGATCAACAGAGGAAGTCAGGACTGGAACTCAAGCAGGTCAGGAAGCAGGATGCAGAGGCCATGGAGAGGTGTTTCTTGCTGGCTTGCTTCCCCTGGCTTGCTCAGCCTGCTCTTTTATAGAGCCCAAGACTTCCAGCTCAGGGATGGCACCACCTATAAGGGGTCCTACCCACCTTGATCACTAATTGAGAAAATGCCCCACAGATGGATCTCATGGAGGCAGTTCCCCAACTGAAGCTCCCTTCTCTGTGATAACTCCAGCCTGTGTCATGTTGACACACAAGACCAGCCAGTACAAGAGGACTAGGTGATATCTGCGTCAAGCTTCACTAACTCTCCCAAAGTATCTCCTTACCCCCATTTCTCTTCATCCCTCTCATCCATACTCCTTCTTTACCATGCAATCTAAGTGTGCATCTCTTCATTCTGCTGCACAGCCACTGGGCAACACATGACCCAGGAACCGGTCAAAAATGGAGAACATCCAGTCCTACAATCCAAAATCCATTAGCTAACAAAATCATGCAGGTGACACCTGGTATATCACAGAGGAATTGGCTTAAGGGGATGTGTAGTTTGTATTTTCCACAACTCAAGATAATTTTAACGTCAACAACAATATTAAAAATGGGGCCATGAAGATGAACACTGCATTAGTTCCTCTCTTCACCCTAATGAACAACACTCAAGTAATCAAATAAAGGAAATAGTAGTGTGACTGCTGTCCCAGACAGCCATGCGGTTACTCTCCCAGAATATCTGATATCCTTTCTTTTGAAGACTGCCACCTTAATCAAGGCCCGGTAAAATCAGTCAAAATCAGTGAGATTAGAATGTAACATACTCATTTGTTAAGCAATACTTACCAATTTTTGTGCTATTAAACTTGGTAGCAGTGGCTGGAAAGGTCACAGGCCCTTGAGTAGATTCTAAACTTCCATTTTCATAATGAATATCATTTCTAAATGTAGTCTGAATATTTGTTCTTAAATATAAAGATGCATTCAGCACCCATTCATCAAAGATTTGTGCAACACATGGAGATTACAACGGAAATCCACAACTAGTCAACGTGAAAGGATAAGTTACTTGGAATGCCCAATTCTACTTGATGCACCTCCTGCAATTAAGGCTTAGGGGAAATCAGTGGAAACGACCTGAAAAGGCCATAAGAAGCAGAGGAACAGGACGCCTACTGCTAGATAATCCCTAGTCATCACTGAGCTAGTGCACCCATGCCATCTCAATATGGTGAATGACTGTACAAGATGAGCATAACACCAGCACAGTTTGACATTTGGATGTGTGTACAGGAGATTCCATATGTTCTACTGTAGATGAAGATATTTTATAGATGAGGTCAACGACTCCTCAGAGAGGGAGAATTTGTTGATTCCAAGAATGCTCTCTTGGATAGGTTTTGCAATCCCTAGGACACATGCACTTTTATATAATAATAGATTGACTAATTAGGTTGTATATACATATGTGAAGACACACAAATACATACGTGTACACACACACACACACACACATACACACACCAGTTACAATAACAAAGAAGAGACTTTGGTTTGGATGGAAGTGAGCATGCATGAGTAAGAGGGCAGAAGGGATGACAGACATTACTCATGTATGAAGTTCTCGGAAATTACTTCAAAAGGAAATGAAAAAGATCAATGGTATAAAAAGATGAAAATATCAGAAGACAATGCCTAATGTTGATGTTGAACCAAGGGGCTGTATACAAGAGAAATCATATAAAACAGATTGAAGAAGTTGGAGAGATGGCTCTGTGGCAACAACACTAACTGCTATTGCAGAGAACCAGGGTTTGATTTCCTAGCACCCACACAGTACCTCATAACTATCCAATTCCATAGCATCTGATGCCCTATTCTGGCTTTCCCAGGCATTTCAGGCACATTGTGTACAGATATACATGCAGGCAGAGGACTCCCACACATAAAAAAATTAAAAATAATGAAGTTAAATTATTGAGGATCTTCCCTTTTGACTAGCTCACTTACAAGTGTTTGTCATATATATGAACTAGAATTACAAAGAACAAGTTAATTTTTATGATGATTAAATGTGTTTGTCTTTTATGTTTGGACATGAAAATTCAAGGTTTGTGTTGGTAAAGTAAAATTATTTCTGGCCCAAGTGAGATAATATATAAATCACCACTACTCTGTAAAGTCAAAAAAAACAAAAAAACAAAAAAAACAGGCCTACATATGTGCAAAACTTTACTTAGAATACCAGGAATGTTCATGGATGTTTTTTTGGGATAGTAAGAAATTTGACAAAACAAGGTGTGAAAGAAGCTAGAGTTTATGTATTATATGACATAGAAAATATCTTTAACTGTTTGTTATTTGACACATGGTTTCTCCTATAAATTGAATAATATTTACAGACTTAGAAGATTATATTTTCATGCATATTTTAATAGATAAACAGAGTATTGGAACACATTAATATAATGATTTCAAGACAAAGCCAAGTCTTGTATTTTCATTAACAATGTCTCCTTTAAGAAATTTTTAAAAATCTGATCCTTACTCCTGAAGAAACACTTCTTTTTGTTAAAGAAATGATATCTCACTGAATACATTATAAATTTGTCACTTTATGTGAAATTTAGGTTGTGTAATAACAGTGACACTATTGTGATAATAACAGATGTCTTCTTATTTCTATTTCAGAGGAATAACGGGCTATGTGAGAGCTATTCTCTACTTTATACAATACTAAAATATCTGTATTCATCATCTGTTTATTCTAAGACTACTTCATTCCCTAAAGCATTCCCAAAATATTAGCATTTGGAAGCAACCATGAAAACATGTAGATAAACTATTGAGTTTGTTTTCTACTTGAAAGGGAGCACTCTTGATTCATAACTGGAATAATTGACCATCTGCACATTATATGTACCAAAAGTAAAGTAATCCTCTATAGATGCTTTCCCCAGAGAAGCCACTCATCTCAAACTTGAAGGGTATAAACACTGGGATGATTTGCAAATTTTCTACTTTTAGAAAAAGTGTGCTTCACATTTTTTAAATGATAGCAAATAAAATATACTTGGCTTGCTTAATTTGCTATAGTAGTGGAAGTTTGAAGCCATTAATTTGCAATAAAAGTTTCACACCAGATTGTAATGAGAATATATTACTTTGTGAGGCTGAATATAAGAGTGGGCAGAACAGACATTTTTTTGACATTTACATATTGAAAAGGTTTCATTCTTTTTTCAACAGTTTTTCTTTTACTATTATTAATTAATTACTTTACTTATTCACATCCCAAATGTTATCCCCCTCCCAGTATCCCCTCACAGAGTTCTCCTCCCCTACCATCCTTCTCCTGTGTCTCTGATAAAATACCCCATCTGTGTTCCCTACTCCCTGGGACATCAAGTCTCTATAGGATTAGGCCCATCCTCTCCCACTGAGGCCAGACAAGGCAATCATCTAGTACATATGTGCAGGATCCTCAAACTAGCCTGTGTATCTCTCTCTAGAAGCTCCTAGAAGTTAATTGACATTGTTGGTCTTCCTAAGGGGTTGCCATCTCCATCACTTCCTCGAATCCTTCCCCTAACTCTTCCAGAGTTTTCTCTGAGCTCAGTACAATGCTTGGCTATAAGTATCTGCATTTGTCTCATTTGGCTCCTGGGTCAGCCTCTCAGGGGACAGTCATGCTAGGCTCCTTTCGGCAAACACAACATAGCATCAGTAAGAGTTTCAGGGTTTGCTGCCCACCCATGTGGGACTTGTCACTGGTTGTTCATTCCTCCAGTCTCTGCTTCTTTTTTGTCCCCGCATTTCTCTTAGACAGGAACAATTTTGGGTCTAAAAATTGGAAGGTAGGACGGCCTCCCCATCCCTCAACTGGGGTCTCTATCCACTGGAAGTGATCTCTTTAGATGCCATATGCCCACAGTTGGGCATTTCAGCTAAGGTTACACACACTGAGTCCTGAGGCCTCCCATGTGTCAGGTCTCTGGGACTTTCCCCAGCAGCTGCGTATTTCCATTCGTTCTCCTGGCTTTCTACATTCTCTCCTATCTTCCCCCCATGCTTGATTCTGCACCCCTTTTCTCCTCCCCCCATCTCACTCAGATCCATCCCTCCCTCTGCCCCCCACAATTATTTTGTTTTCCATTCTAAGTAAGTTTGAGGCATGCTCTCTTAGCCCTTCCTTCTTGTTTAACTTCTTTGAGTCTATGGAGTGTATCATGGGTATTTAGTAATTTTTGGCTAATATCCTTTTATCAGTGAGTACATACCATACATGGATTTTTAGGCCTGAGTCACTTCATACAGGATATGTTCTAGTTTCATTCATATGTCTGTAAAATTTATGATATCCTTGATTTTAATATCTGAATAATATTCCATTGTTTGAATGAACCACATTTTCTGTATCAATATTTCAGTTGAGGGACATCTGGGTTGTCTCCAGTTTCTGGCTTTTATAAAAAAATGCTGTGCACATAGTAGTACACATGTTTTTGTAATATTGTGTAGCATCTTTTGGGTATATATACCCAAGAGCAGTATAGCTGGGTCTTTAGGTAAAACTATTTCCAATTTTCTGAAGAAGTGCCAGATTGATTTCCAGAGTGGTTATACAAGTTTGCAATCCCACCAGCTATGTAGGAGTGTTCCTCTTTCTCTGTATCCTCACCAATATGTACTGTCACCTAAGTTTTTGATTTAGTCCTTCTGATTGACGTAAGGTGGAATCTCAGTGTGGTTTTGATGTGTATTTCCCTGATGACTAAATGTATTGAACATTTCCTTAAGAGCTTCTTGGACCTTCAGGTTTCCTCTGTTGAGATTTCTCTGTTTAGCTCTGTATCCCATGTTAAAATTGGGTTATTTAGCTTTTGGAGTCTAACTTCTTGAGTTCTTTATAAATATTGGATATTGATTGGCCTTGCACCGGATGTAGGGGTAGTGAAGAACATTTCCTACCTATTCTCTATGTTGCTATTTTGTCCTATTGACAGGATCCATTGACTTACAGAAGCGTTTTAGTTCCAAAAGATCCCATTTATCAATTGTTGATCTTAGAGCCTGAGCCATTGGTGTCTAGAAAATATTCCACTGTGCCAATGTATTCAAGGACTTTCCTACTTTCTCTTCTATTAGATTATGTGTATCTGGTTTTATGTTGAGGACCTTGATCCCCTTGGACTTGAGCTTTCTGCAAAATGATAGATATCATGCAATTTGCATTCTACATGTTAATTACCACTTAGACCAGCAGCATTTGTGGAAGACGCTTTCTTTTATTCCACCGTATGGTTTTGGTTTCTTTATCAAAGATCATGTGCCTGTAGTTGTGTGATTTTATTTCTGGCTCTTCAATTATATTCCATTGGTCAGTCTATCTGTCTCTGTACCAATACAGTCTCATTTTTCTGACTTTTGCTTTACAGTACAGCTTAAGATTGGGGCTGGCGATTCTCCCAGGAGTTCAGAATTATTTTAGCTATCCTGGGGCTTTGTGTTTTTCCATATGAAGTTGAGAGTTGTTCTTTCCATGTCTGTGAAAAATTGTGTTGGAATTTTGATGGAAATTGCAATGAATCTGTAAATTGCTTTTGGTAAGATGGCCATTTTTACCATATTAATCCAATGGATAAATGAGAATGGGGGATCTTTCCATCTTCTGAGAATTTCTTTGTTCAGGAACTTGAAGCTCTTGTCACATAGATCTTTCACTTTCTTTGTTACAGTTATGTCAAGATATTTTATATTATTCATGGTTATAAATATGTATAAAAGTTTCTTAATATTATATGTATACAGGAACTACTCTTTAATTCCCTGATAAAGATAGTATTAGAATAATGAACTACTGGATGTAAAGTATTTCTTAGATGATCAAGCCCTCTTCAATCTTTTCTACTGTTGACATAGTGATAATAACACAAACTCAATTCCAGTAGGTGGTCTGATGAATCATCTGGTATTCATCCTTACATGATTCTAGGGAAAGTTTTGTGATTATTTCTGGGTCTCAAACTCATGATTAATACATAAGACTCTTGATGTGAACTTAGCAGAAATATTTCCTGCCTTGACATTGAAGGAGATTGTCTTATCTACTTGCTTATTGATGTCTATTTCATGGTTAGAATAAGTATATGAATATGATATTATATATACAATATTACATAGTATATATCATGTAACATTATATATCATATAATAATATAACTAAAATGTGTTCCATGATTAAATATGCATAGAATAATGTCTAATGTTCTATAGTCATGCCTATATTGAGACACATTCAGAGGAAAAAGTAATATTTGTAAAAGTCCACGGAAATAAACCATTGTTAATAAACAGTAGACTGACCATTTAGAAGCACCTGTAAATGTTATATTCTATTACTAATTTTTCTTCTGAATACATAAATATGACAATCTTCTTACATAAGTATCTGCAATTTAATGAGACTCAAATTTAATAGGACAAAGGGATTAATAAAATATAATGAGAACACATTATTGTGTGAGACTGATTACATTAAAAATTCTATGATAATTTTTTGCCTATCTTGTTACTTAAAGTATACTTTCTAATGTATTGAAAGACCATCTCATTAAAAATGTCTTTCTTGAAGTTAGAACAAAGGCTTCAGTGGCACAGTGTGAGGTATGGCTCTGCTTCCTATAGTACTAGTAACCCCAACTGCAAGCTTTGGTATTGTTAGATGGTGACAATACGACTTTAGCAACTGTGTCAGAACTTCAAACAGCATACGCATGGGAAGCTTTGGAAAGCTTCTGGTTTTAATCTAGCTTGGAGCAAGCTCAAGATAATTTAAACTGGTCTCAACTTTCTTTTCAGTTTCATCATATACTTTTCTAACAGCTCAAATATGTGTTTCATCTTCTGCACACATAAAAGGGTTGTTTTGTTACTCTTAGACAACACACTGTCTCTTTCCCTCTTAGAATAAACAGAGAATAAAGGATTCCTTAAATAAGTGAAGGAGGCATTCGTAATCTTATTCCAGAGTAAGAACAAACCTATAAGAAAAATAAAAACGAGCACAAAAACAATTGCTAACAAACATTTCAGAAGAACCCCATGGAGGGTAAACTCTTGCCTGTCAGAGCATACTGCCAGGACATAACTGTTGTGATCTCTTCTTTTACAGACTTGCATTTCAAACTATCAGAAAATTAAGCCAACAGGAGAGGAGATGTCAAGTAAGTAAAGCAGGACAATAAAATGAACTGGGGAAGAAAGACTAAAGTGATCAAAGGGCATGACACATAGCCTAGGTCACCTTCAGGCTAGCCCATATTTTAAAGGCAAAAATCTTGGCTTGTCGTGTTCTTGCTGTGGTGAAATTTGTGAGGCAGTAAGAGGTGTAGGGAATATCAAGTCAGTACTCAGAGAATTCTTTAAGACTCTCTGACAGAATGGGCAAAGTGTCACTATGAAAATGAATTCCAGAAATACTGTAGAAGTGATGTATTGAACAGAGCAGAATTGGAAGAAGGACCTTGCCATTTAGTGTATACATTCTCCTTCTATACTATGCTGAGATAAATATGTGTGTGTCATATATATTTTGTTGTTTATGGTTATACTAATTATAATTGTTTCATCTTTATTATTTATATATCTATATAGATAAGCGGCTCAACTTCTCAGAAAGATTTGTATACTTCTCCATATAAATATTCTTTGAATCCCCAAATTTAACATTGTGTCAATACTGTTGAGAAGGTATTTTTATTTTTCTGCATGAACTAGGAGTCTTTGGAAAAAGAAAGATAAAGATCTGTATAGTGATCAGCTTTTAGTTACTAACAAAATACCCAAGGCAATTAACTTATGGGGTAAAAAGTGATGCTGCGACTCTCATCTTTGGGGCTTCTAGACCAATGGCCCACTGGTTCTATTATTGCCAATCTATTGCATGAGGTGTTAGAGCAAAGCTTTATGCTTGTTCAACAGGGACCAAAAAAAGAGATTACAAATCTTTTTAATACCATACATACCAAGATGAAAATTTCCCTGATTAAGCGGCTTCCAGATTCCAGGAGTGTACCCTAGAGATCAAGTGTAATCTTTGGATGACATGCAATATCCAAACTAGAGAACCACAAAAGAGACATGTCTGACAAGGGGAAATTGGCAGTAATTGCCAATACACTGGATAGGGTGAATGGTAATAAGGTAACAGCATCGATAACGAAGACTTTAGTCCTGGAGAAGTGGGTTGATAAAAAATCCATTGATGAATGTAATGAGAAAGTGTGATGGAAAGAATGAGATGGTATATTTTAAGAAACACATTTGTTAGTTGGCTTCATTGGGCAAATACACCTGTACAAAAAAAGAGATTTGTCTTCCAATAGATTTTCAATATACCCTGTCATAACCTGGACATTACAGTAAGAGCCTTTCATTGTTTTACATTTGCCAATGACTTCAATATAGCATATATTAAACTGTAGTTTCTAAGGACATAAAATGAGAGCACAAGCTGGCACATGCTTCCACATTGCAAAACTTTGCAGTTCATGAATGTGTCCTTAGCGTGCTTTGAGTAACACAGAAGAATATGCATGAGACAAATGAGTAACACTGTTCTTGTGGCATTCACTACCTGTATTCTACCCATTAGAACTAAAAAGAGACATATTTGATTCCGAAATCCCAGTTTCTCCCATAATAATCATTTCCCCCATGTGCTGCACCTGTGAAATGAACTGAGATATACATTTCAGCAATATGTTCATTTGTAGCTGCTTTATTCATATGCTAATTTTGGTCCCCAAAACTGCTCACCTGAGTGTCTACATATAAGACACATGGGGACCCTGCTACCAGTTGATTCTGATTGGTAAGTAAAGATGCTGACAGCCAATGGCTGGGCAGAGCAGACAGAGGAAGAACTTTTAGGATTCCTGGGCTAGGGACAAAAAGGAGGAAGAAGAAGGGGAGCTGCCATGGTAGGACAGGTGAAGAAGAGGAGACACCATGCCTGAGAAGGTGCAGGAAGAGATCATAACTGCAATGTAGGAACCAGAGGAGACTGGCCCCAAGAGGGCTGCCCAACTTGATCTAGAGCAGCAAAGTTGGAATATAATGTGTAGTAAGTAATAACTCGGAAACAACAGAGAGAAGTAGATTAGCCACATAGATGTTAGGAAGTAGCCTAGCCATTGAGTTGTTTAAGACAAATGAAAATATAAAGGTTGTGTGTGTGTGTGTTTTATTCAGGAACCTAGAACATTGGGATGTACAGTGAGAAATGCCGTTCCTGACACCTGGATCAATTTAAGTAATTAACTGCATATTACTATGTTATGTGCTCTTAGCAGTTTAGATATAAAATAAACCGAAAGTGATGCATTTGTAATATTGTTTCAGCAATATAAATCATATGAAAGAATGATGGGTATTTCAGATTGTGTTAGGATAAAGTAAAATGTGTTTCCAATACAAAGGCCTTAACTAATTTCTGAAGACTTTCAGGATTTACTCATCATTTTCATAGACTTCAAAATCACTTCAGGTTTCAATTGAAGTATTCATGTTGGCCAATGACATAATGTGGCATTTCATAATACTAATGCATGTGATGTTTGTTCTTCACTGTCAACTCAACTGGAATTTGGAGTCACTCAGAAAACACATACATGGATTTGTCTCTCAAAAAAATTTTCAGGATATTTAGCTAGGGATAGCAGACACACCATGAGTGTGGGTGTCACTGTCCCATTGCCGTTGGTTCCAGACTGAATGTAAAGGAGAGAGAGGAGATGAGCATTTGCATTTATCTTTCCATTTCTTGGCTATGGATTCA
>NW_022196899.1:17710080-17725785 GCF_008632895.1 Mastomys coucha
TGCAATCATTATGGACTATTCTCTTAAACCCTCAGAAAAATAAGTCCTCCAAACCTTAGGATATTTCATAAGACATTTGTTATATCAACGGGAGAATCAACACTACAAATACTCATATATCAGCAATGTGAAAGATGAAGACTCTGAAAACTCTGCTTGGAGTCATTGATCATGGATGTCCAAGACAACAGTAGAACAGTATAATCTTTAACCTTTACCCTTGGTACCTTCCAAGAAGATAAGACTCTATTCCTAAAGATGCCACACAATAAAGACAGATAATTTGAAGGAAGCAATCCCCTCCCCTCTCTGTGTGGTTCACACAAGAGGGCATGTATGAGAAAATATAACATGGTGTGCATATAAAGGAAGGAGGATAACTTACGAGAAACAGTTTTAGCATTGCATTATGTAGGTTATGGAGATCCTACCCATACCATCAGGTTTGACTTACAGGACCTCATTAATACACAAATTTTGTTTTATACCATTATGCTTGTGCTTGATCCCTTTGCTTCTTTGAATGTATTTTAGTCTTTTAGAAATACAATTGTGTGTGTGTGTGTGTATGCGCATGTGTATTCTACTTGAGTATTTGTCAAGGATGAAGAGACTGTCTACTTTGCTAAACAACAAGCCAACAAGCAGTAGAAGCTTATGTAGTGAATGGGCATTTTGTTCTACCAAAGAGAAACTCATTTGGAAAGGTTTTTTTTTTTTTATTTGTTTGTTTGTTTTTATTGTTTAAACTACAATGTTAAAACCAAACCATGTGTTCTAACTGAAAATTTTCAAAACAGAGGATTCCTTCATGGCTTTATTGAAAGTCTCTCACATTGGGGCTATAAGCTAAAGACACAGGAGTGGGCACAAAATCTAATCAGCTTGCTTTCAAGGAGTCTACAAAGAGGTTACTCATGTTGTTATAAAATAAAATAAAAAATTGTTGAGAATATTGGAGCTGCAGAACTATCCAATATCATAGTCTAGAAGATGATGTCATAAATACTAATGAGTTATTTACTGAATTTTATATCTTATTATAAACTTTCTCAGATTGCTTGAGGACATCAATCTTTAGCAATGTGTGCATCTCTTCTACCCTTCTCTCCCGACTTCAAATTTCTCTTATGCTCCCATCTCCCGAAGTAAGTATCTTCTTTGCTATGTTTCCATGTATATGCATGGACTCACACATGGGTTATCTTCTTTACTATGTTTACATGTATATGCATGGACTCACACATGGGTTATCTTCTTTACTATGTTTACATGTATATGCACGGACTCACACATGGGTTATCTTCTTTACTATGTTTCCATGTATATGCATGGACTCACACATGGGTTATCTTCTTTGCTATGTTTACATGTATATGCATGGACTCACACATGGGTTATCTTCTTTGCTATGTTTCCATGTATATGCACGGACTCACACATGGGTGGTAAAGAAATAATC
Organism: Mastomys coucha; assembly: GCF_008632895.1. Taxonomy (NCBI): domain Eukaryota; kingdom Metazoa; phylum Chordata; class Mammalia; order Rodentia; family Muridae; genus Mastomys; species Mastomys coucha. Next base: position 17,711,543 of record NW_022196899.1, read on the forward strand.
CATGTTAGGAACTGATGCCTCCTCCAAGATCCATGAACTATGCATCATGGAATAAAAATTTCAGTTGTGGGTCTGAAAATCTCTCCTTAATGTTTTGGTTGGAAGAATTCATGTCTCCCAAAACAATATGGGTACTGCCTTTGTTTCCTTCCAGAAACTAGAGGTAATTTCACTGAAGATATCACATATGGAAAAAACAAACCAGAACTTGGAGGAATCAAGCTTGAGCTGGCCTGGGAGATTCCTTCCTACAGACAGGCTTGCACAGTACCCATTGGTGGTATGTGAACTACCAAGTCAGAGAAGCAAACGACATTCCTTCAGACTATAAGGTTTATTCATTGCAATGAGCATTGACTACCAACATAAGCCTAATGGTGCAATAGAGGCACTTTTTCCTTGTGGGTGGGTGACCAATGGCTATTTAACTGGACTTAAGGCCTTGTCAAATGAAGGAATTCATAGCGGGCACTGTAAACCAGATCTTCATGCCTAGAAATGTCACACATCTGACAGGAGAACCTACTTTTCTAACTCAATGTATATTTTTACAGAATACTAAATATGTGTCTTTAAACACATAGATTTTTATATTTATCAACACTGTCCTTCATATTCTTTACTATGCACATAGCATCTAAGACAAAAAAATGTGAAGTGATTTATATAATAACATGGTAGAAAAGTGAAATTATGAATGAAAAATGTCTAACATTCACATATTTCTTTTGCTTTGAATTCTCAACCTCTAAATTATATATGCAGTAGAGGAATATGAATCCTGTAGCATAATGAACACTAAGTACATTTATATATGGTTGAAAAGAAATTGAATTAATATATTGTTTATTGCAAAAATGTCAAAGTTACAAGACATACTTATTGGAAAGGCTAAGGAAATGCCAGTCACTTTGTATGGAAACTGAGAAATCTAATATTTTTAAGGGCATGAAATATTTAAGGAATAAAATGACAAGCTATTCAAAGTCAGTAACAGCTATTTCAAGATATAAAATGAGTTCTAACTTGCCAGTGTAGGAAATCTTATTTGTGTTACATTGCAAATTTATCACCATATAATACATATAATATGATATGACATAATACTATACTATATATGATACAACATACTATATATGAGCTTATTTTTATCACATGAATGAGGCACAAACCTTAGGTCAGTAGTTACAAGAAAGTAAGGAAAAGGGAGTGATTTGTTTAGTAACTACATATTTGTTTCAGAAAGACCATTAAAGAAAAAATTCTTTTAAGATTTTTTTTTTCATTCTAAAACTCTGGAGATCTGGATACTTAATTGGAAAATGTAGTAATGTTTCCATGACATACACTGCTAGAGCCAACCCTGGAGAAGTTATGCATAGAACTTCATTTGCATTTTTGATATCTTTTGCCTCTTTGATGAAATGCTTTCTGGGTAATACTGTAGTTGAATTGGCGTTTTGGTCTCCCTCCAACTACTGAGAGCAGTGGAGAACAGACTTTCAGAGCTCTATTTCTACAATAGGTTTATCATGTGACTTGCTGGACTCTCTACAATGGCTGTATGACTTCTTCACCTGAATCGATGGCATTTACCTACAGGAATCATCTCTAAGGTTCTATCTTCACCTTCTCCCCCATCACTCTTAAGAAAATGCTGTTGCAGTAGATGTACCCAAACCAGAGAGTTGATTGAGAATGATTACTAAGCATTATCAATGTGTTTAATTTAAAAATCTCACTAAACATTCAACTCTATGGATTACCAATGCTTTAGGTCCAAAGTGATGAGTTTTAATATATCTTCTCAATATTGTCAGGACTAAACAAAATTCATGTGCACCACCCTTCCCTTCTCCTCTAAGGCTGTTTGCCACATACCTGAGAGGATAGAAGGAGAAGAAGCCAAAAGCAGGGTTCAGAAGGTCCAGAGACCTCTGCAGCAAGTAGAGTCTACATTATTGTTAAATGGATGGGGTATATTGGGCTCGTTTTGGGGGGGAAGTACATTTAGAAAAAGCTAATTGGTCATAGCATCAGGCAAGCAGGAAGGACTGATTGATCATATACAGCATCTAATTATGGAGTCAGGAAGCCAGAGAGAGCTTTGTGTTCTGAGTTTGCAATCTTGCAGAGAACTTTGTACAAGTTCTCTTTTAGGACTAGGTAAGCCATCTGTATTCAGGGCCACTCTCCAGATAAAGACAGGCAAATGGAATCCCCATTCAGAAAGGGAGCTCCCCATTTTACACTGAGCTCAGAAAGCCACCAGGGATGGTTTGGAGCATGGCTCCTTTAACAACCAGGGTCTCCAACAAATCTAAATGTATTTTTGTATCTGATTAACCTTTTCTTATAATAGAAATATATTTTAATTCTATGTTCAATAACTGTTTTCTTTATTACCATACTTCACAGTTTCGGGTAATAACATTGCTTGCTGGTAGCAGATAGAATGAGGAATGAAGAAAAATTATAAAAGTCTAGGGTTAACACAATAGCTTCCTAATGTGGAACAGCTTGGTCAGATTGGATTCACAGGGCACCATTGTCATACCTGTACATGGATGTATTCTTTTAGACATCAACATTCTGAACTCTTGCACTTCCCATGCTGAACTTGTTTACTTCATTTGAATTTAATTTTACTTTTTAAAAAAAAATTATGATTATAATTCAATATTTCTTCCTCTGTTTCTTCTGTCAAAACCCTCATATATATTTATTTACATATAATACAATACATATATATATACATATATACATATGTACACATGTGTGTACATATATGTACATATATTATATATATTTATTTACACTCCATATTTTATCCCCTCTGCCCAGATCCACCCTCTAACTGTTCCACATCCCATGCCTCAACCCCACCACCCACCCTACCTGACCTCTAAAATCCCTGAGGCCTCCAGTCTCTTGAAGGTTAGGTGCATCATCTCTGAATGAACACAGATCCAGACTTCCTCTACTGAATGTGTGTTGGGGGCCTCACGTCAGCTGGTATATGTTATCTTTTTGGTGGTTCAGTATTTGGGAGATCTCAGGGGTTCAGATTAATGGAGACGGCTGGTCCTTCTACAGGATCACCCTTCTCCTCGGCTTCTTTCAGCCTTCCCTAATTCAACAACAGGGGTCAGCTGCTTCTGTCCTTTGGTTGGGTGCAAATGTCTGCATCTGATGCTTTCAGCTGCTTGTTAGGTCATTTGGCAGGAAGTCATGATAGGTCCCTCTTTGTGAGTGAGTGCTCCATAGCCTCAGTAGTAATGTCAGGTCTTGGGACCTCCCCTTGAGCTGCAACCCTCTTATGCACCCTTATGTAGTCTCTTTAAATTCATGCCGGCCATAAACATATGTGTGAAAGACGATGAAATTTATATTATAAGCTACCTAGCTATCTCAGAGCAGTTAGTGGCCATGTTCCTCAGCTGAAAGTGTAAAAAAACTAATTCAAGATAAGATTGATAAAATAAATTGTGCAATTAAACCGACATAAAATAATGTGTCATGTATAATGTTAGTATTAGCATTTATTTAACAACAGTAATAAAGAAAACCAGGAGTTTTGTATTTTCTACTAAAGACAAAAGCAAAGATAGTCTTAAAAAAAAAGGGCAACTCAACTCCAGTTCAAATGGCTAAAATCAGATAAATAAGAAACAAAAAATGATGATGAGGCTATGTTGAAAGGGGAGCACTTATTAATTTTGTGTGAATTGCAATCTAGTGTAACACTATCGATATCAGCTTGTAGCATCTTCAAAAGCCAAAATTAAATCTACTATATGACCCAGCTATACCATTCTTTGGCATATGCCCAAAGTCTTGACATCCTATTCCACTAAGAGACACTTGCTCAGCAATGTTTATTGCTGCTTCATCTACAATAACTATTTAATGGAGCAACATAAATGTCCTTCAGCAGATGAACAGATAATGAAAATGTGGTACATATATCCAATAGAATATCATTCTACTGGAAAGAAAATGAATAGATGAAATTTGCAGATGAATGGAAGGACCTAGAAGAGGTAACATAACTCTGCACAGAAAGAAGGATACTAAACGTTCTCTGATGTCTGTAGTTCCTCACTCGAGTCCTTCAGATGTGAGTAGAGAGAGTATGGAAAGAGTGCCGAGTGCTGATTTTGCTTGGTTGTCTACTTGACTACATCTGAAATTGAATACAACTGAAATGGCTGGGCACACATATGAGTTGTTTTCTTTGTTTTGTTTTATGTTCTAATAAAATCCTTTAAAGTGGGACAATCCATATCTTTTTTAATTATTTTATTTAGTTTTCATTAGATATTTTCTTTCTTTACCTGTCATATGATATCTCCTTTCCCAGTCATGTCTCTCCTGGAAACTGAGAGGCTATAAACAGGCTAACATATAAAGTGGTATCTCAAGGCCCCGTCCTTAGACACAGAGCTCTCACTGATTCCTTGCTAGAGGGAGAATGAGCTTCTTTGATGAAGGAGGCCCCTAACTGATCAATGCAAAATGGTCATCCATGAAATAAGATACACACCAGCCACAGAAACAGGCTAAGCATTGACATTTATAGGTAGTGATAATAAGCAAAGGAAAAGGGTCAGTCCATCCGAAAGGCTATGGAGGGCTGCGTCAGTCAACCTGAAAGGCTATGGAAGGCTGGGTCAGTCACTCTGAAAGAGTATGGAGGGCTGCGTCAGTCAACCTGAAAGGCTATGGAGGGCTGGGTCAGTCACTCTGAAAGGCTATGGAGGACTAGAGTGAGGCTGCCGGGAGGAAATAGGAAGGGTGAAGTTATGAATTAAATTTCATTTATTTTATTTTAATTAAGTTTTTAAAATTAAGGGCAGAGGCTCTTCCTTCCTTAAAGTATTTGCATCAGAAAACCAGTGTGCACAAAATAGACTTTTAAAAAATGTTCATCAGTTTTGTAACTACAAATATTACCTAACAGCCCCAGGAAATATTTTCTTTTGCACGCAGAGCAGAGTATCACGCCTTGGTTCTCTAAGTACCTGTGGGTGGACTGAAAAACAAGCACCAGCAGGTGTCTGGCTCCAAGCTGCAAACCTACCTTTTGTCATCAAGGTATGAGCAATAGATTTTCCCTAAAGATAAAGGCAATTAGAAAAACACAGGTGGCCACTCCAATTACCAGGCACATTTAGGACAAAAGACGGGTGGCACATGTTGCCATCAGGAGCTCCTGCTCATGGACTAGTTTATTTATTTTAAGCAAAGCTCTGTGATTAGATTGTACCTGCTCAGTGATATAAAATGGTGTTTTTGTTTTTCTCCTCCTCTCCATATCTTTATTCTATAACCCATGATGCATATTTTACTTGCATGACTATTCCTTAAATACAATTGTTTCTCCCCTTTTCTATGTGAAAATAGGATGATTTCTAAGTTGACAAGGAGTATTGTTTTAACCTAGATTTCTGTAACAAGTGACTGCCTTCTGTAAGGTCATTTTCCTACTTTATGTGTTAGAAAACATATTCTGACTCTATGCATTATACATTCCTGGAACATGAACAGTTCTAATATTTCTTGGTTAATTATTAACTACAGTAGCCCTGTTCCTCTCTTCCCCCAGTTTATTTGAAAAGACTTACTTAATTTATTTGCAACACGGGTATTTATTTTTGTATTGTTTTATTTGTCTTTACCATCCTATAATGCTAATAAATGACTTGCTGCTTTTTATTTACTGACATCTTGGAGACATGTTCCACTTAGATTCAAATCTGCAAGTGTGTACATTGTGGAGGTTTGGGGGGAAGAGAGAGAAGGGGAGGAGGGAGGGAAAGAGGGAGAGTGGGAAGGGGAAAAAGAGGGAGAGGAAGAGGGAGAGGTGTGCCTGTGGTGGTGTTGTCTGTGTGTGTGTGTGGCTGTGTGTTAATGCATGCAGATACATATGTGACCATAAGTTAGAGCAGGAGGTCAGGTGTCCGGCTCTATTACTGTGTGCCTTAATTGCTGGAGAACCGGGCTCCCATGGAAGCTGGAGCTGGTGCTAGGGTGTTAGCCAGCAAGCCACAATGATCCTCCTGTCTCTATTCTCCAACTAGCTTTGCATTACAAGTGATCCCAGCAAAGCTAGCTTTCACGTGGTTTCTAAGATATGAAGTAAGGTTTGCTTGCCTGAGGAGCAAGTACCTGGATGGCAATTATAACACAGTTTACCAAACACCTCACCCTTCACAAGTCTCCATTTGGCAGATCAGGAGACAAGCTGTGAATTAGTTACATTATCCATTGGCATAACTTAATCTTTGACAAGAAACAGTCTACGAAGAAGGAAGGCTCATTGTGATTCATGGCTCAGGAGACAGAGTGTATCATAGTAAAAAAGATAGCTAACTGCTATGGCAGGATGGACTGGCACACATGCTAAATGGACCAGGAGGTGAAAAAAAGGAGAATGTAGTGAGTCTGAATTTCTTAATGAATTTCCCTGTTTTTCTTCAGTCTGGGATTGTGCCAGAGACTGGTGCTGCCCAAAATTAGGGTTGACCTTCCTTTCTTAGTTAAACATATTTGTGACGAGTATATATATATAATATATATGTATACACACATACACACACACATGCACATGCACACTCACACACACACACGCACACACATGCACACACACACACACACACATACACATTTCCAGGTCGGTTTGGTGCGCACCTTTTATCCCTATACTCAGTAGGCAGAGATAGATAGATCTCTGTGAGTTCAAGGCCAGCCTGGTGTTCAGAATGAGTTCCAGAACGGCCAGGTCTATACAGAGAAACCTTACCTCAAACACTCTCCCCCTCTAATATATATACATATGTAAAATTATTTTATATATTTGTATTATACATATATAATTTATATGAAACAACTTAAAAGAATCACTTATTAAATGGAAAATACTAAATGTAAAGAAAGTTATAATAACAGCAGAACAATGAATGAAACATCATAGAATTTATTGCATATCTGTTTTTGAACTTTTATATATACCTTATAACCTTAAATATGGTCAGAATATTTCCACTCTTAAAGTTAATTAAAAAACTGATATTTGAGCCGGGCGGTGGTGGCACACGCCTTTAATCCCAGCACTTGGGAGGCAGAGGCAGGCGGATCTCTGAGTTCGAGGCCAGCCTGGTCTACAGAGTGAGTTCCAGGACAGCCAGGGCTAAAACAGAGAAACCCTGTCTCAAAAAAAATATATAAAAAAAAAAAAAAAAAAAAAAAAAAAACTGATATTTTATATGGATGCCATCAGGAAAGCAAATGCTATCTATGTGAATTTAATTATCATATTTTAAGTTATAACAAAGGGTTTCTACCAATTTTATTGCCAATTAGATTGAACCCCTAATGCCTGTTTTAAAATTCTTTTGTCCAAGGGATAATTCTGCTGTTTTAAAACCTAAAATAAGTTTAAAAGATCACGCAGTCCAGCCACTAGTGTATAATCAAAGAAAAGGGAAATATTCAATGTTGCTATGTTTTTCAGTATAGGTCTTAGTGTTCACATTGATGTGAAGTCAAATTTTAAACAATTTTTTTAAAAGAAATGCCTCTAAAGGCTATTGAAGAAAAAATTTAAAATTATAATTAATTACTTATGTTTCTAAGTTGAAATAAATCTTGTTCTAAATGTATACTTAAAATCTTGGCATAGTTTTAATGAATGTGGGCAAGTCTGAAATATTTAACACTTTTATAGGAAAATATCATGGCTGTTCAACATATTGTAGTCTATTTTTATCCTTGACTTTTCGTTTACACAGAAAATTAGTGGAAGCATTCAAAGGCCATTCTCCAGGCTCTTCTCTGTTAAGCAGAGGTTACGGTTAACTGTCTGTGAGGGATTAGTTAGAGAAGTGCAGAGAGACTTCAAGAGTATTTGTGAAGGATTCTCTTAATTAAGTTAATTTGTAAGGAAAGGCACTTCTTACCTTTGGTTAGAACATCCCCTGGATGAGGATCTAAAGGGCTGTGTAAATGTAGATTAGGAAGCCAGGACCAGCATTTAGTTATCTCTGCCTCCTAACTGTGGCTGCAACCTTCTCCGCCGCCTAAGCAACCTTCTCCGCCGCCTTTACAAGCATTGGCTACCACATGGTAGACTTTCTCACAATGATGGGCTCTTTGCAGTCTCCAAACATGAGCCAGAATAAACCCCTTCTTCATTAAACCGCTTCTCTCTGGATGCTTTATGACAGAAACCGCAAAAAAACATAAATAAGCAGAGAGTAATATTCTAAATGCAAAAGGGCTGTGTCACAACACGGCAGAACAGCCAAAGGAAGAGGTATCCCAAGAGCACCTTAACAAAGCAAACACGTTTTCATCTTATACAGGCTATGGGCATCTCAGGACTTGGCGATACCCTGCTACTCTCACCTCTACAAAGCCCTGTCCATGATTTTGACAATTAGCCTTGCTTGGAAAGTTCTGAGATGTCAATGTGTCCCTGAGGAAACTGTGCTTTAGAATGTCTACCTTAAACTTAATCTTCCACTAAGAAGTTCAAAATGTATTTTCTATTGTTTAGATAGGCTTTTGGGTGCTTGTGTGCCAAAGATCTAGTAGTTTTATTATGACTGCTTGTTTATTGAGTTTGTCTTTTTCTCAGACAGGAGAAAAAAGGGTTCTTCCACGAAACAGAATGTGTTTCTCCTGTTGTCCACATAACTCAGCTCCCAACACCTCTGTCCTACATGGAATCACTGCCAGCGAGCCTCATGCCCACAGAGACCAGGACAAGGTTCCAGATGCTCTGCAAGCGCAGCTATAGACAGTTTGAAGCCACCATGCGAGTGCCAGAAACTGAGCTGACATTCTCTGTAAGAGCTGTAAGTTCTCTTATCTGCTGGACCAACTCTCCAGCCCAGAGATCACTTCTAATTTAACAGGCTTGGAGGCTGTTCTGTTTTGCCTTTTGAAAAATAAAAATATTAGGAAAAACAACTCAATTAGTGAAAAGTTTGTCAAAGTGATTTGTTTTCAGGATTAAGGTAATGTCCTTAACCTACTCTGTCAACGTCAAGATTTTTGAGTTGCTTCCTCATTCAGAACTGAGAAGGTTGTTTGAATTGTCCAGATTCCCTGCCGGGAGCATCCTTGCCTGGATGGTCCTGGTTTAGGTAGCATTCCCTGGGATGAGCTTCTGAAAGGAATACAGCACCCTGAAGCTACGTTTCTCTGACTTGGATTGAGTTGGGACCTTTTTTGTATAACTACTTCATTTAAAACAATATGAACCTTGCTGTTAATTTTAATGTTTACTTGATAAATGTATCTTATACTAATAACATGAATTATTTATTCTTGGTATGTCTTTTCGCATCCCCATATCAATGTTTTTTTCACTAAAGAATATAATCACTTAAATGTATGAGGGTTAAGTCCATTTCATACAGGTGAGCTAGAATAGCCAGGCATTAAATTATCTGACATTGATCAAATATTTGTGCAAAAATTCCAAGTGCTTTATGGCTCAACATAGGCTATAAAACTGAAACAATTTTAGTGATCTACACTGATCTATTGTAGAATTTCCACATTATCAAAGTAATAGCCAACACGGTGGAAAAGCAGTCTACTTGATTTCATCATCTTCTTCTTTTCCAATTATCTGAGCTCTTCACTTTGACAATCACCGTCATTGACCCCACAGTTTTTATATAGCAACTCCAGCAGGCTATTATATACCTTTCATTTCTAAATTCAAAATGAGAACTGGCATGGCATCTTCCCCAGGTTCTGAGAAACAACAAACTAGGCAGTGGTATATATTTTATTTATACTTATTTTATATGTTGCATTACTCAGAGGAGGGAAATGGTGTTGGCCATACAATCTCATACAACTCCTGCCTATTGGAACATTTGAGAAGGCTATGTGCATTCAAAATACTATAAATTTGAGCACACCATATATTACTTATAAAAGAACTTACATTGAATCCAATAACTATGCAGTACACAATAACTTGATGAAAATAAAACATGCCTGTTTTATATTTAGCTGAGTAATTCAGCAGGTGTTTCAAACAAGAAAACAAACGTTAATTTATCTAGTAAAAGGCTTCTAGCCTACAGGCTTCATGCCTGAAATCCAACATTCAGCAAGCAGAAACAAATCCAATCTTTTCCTAAAGGCATTCAAAACATAAAAAGTAGATTTTAATCTTAATTTCAAGACTAGTGCTTAATACTTCTTCTCTTTATGTATCCCTTTCATTTCAACTCTTGCTCTCAAATGGCCTAGAACTTTCTTCAAACTCAACTAGTCCAGAGATCTGGGTACCATTCTCCCCTGCCTCCTTCACTCACTCTTTTCGTTAAGTTACTTGACCAAATTCTCCCCGTTGCCAGCATAGATCAAGGAAAGTGTCATGGCTTTCTAAGTTACAGCTTCATGCAGACCTTAAGGAAAAGCCCATCAGTCCAGTGCAAGAAACACTTGTGCACAGCTGGCTTTGAACTATTTTTGTTGTTTCCCAACCACAATATTTATAGCTTTTTTTCATCACTCTTGATAAATGGAATACAATGTTTTACATACTAAGCATTATGTTTACTTGTGTCAGAAATAAAGTGATTGATTTTAATCTTATTTTTATATGTTTCCTATTGCTGACTGTTACATGCCCTCTTCACTTCAGTCATCCACCGGACTCCTGCCATCCTCTGGGGGCTCACACCTGGGAGCTAAGACAGATGCTCTCTGTTGACTGTTTGTCTTTGAAGAAGCCGCCTGACCACGCCTACCGCCTGAGTAAGCAGCCAGTAAGACTCCAGCCAGCCAGCCAGCCAGCAGCCTGAAGATCTTCTGAACCTGGGGACTTTGGCACCTGAACTTTCTTTGTAATGTAACCTTGAGACTTGTTTTCAGTTTCTCCTGTGACTATAGAAACCCTGGTTTATTCTCAGTAAAGTGGAGTCTTGATTGGGACGCAACTTGGCTTCATGTTTTCTCTTTGCATTTCAAACCCTCTATTTCAGGTCCTTTATTCCCTCCTGGATGAGTAGAACCCCGTTATTGAAACTGCGGGCGGTTTCAGCTGACTTTAGAAGTTTATTCAGAATGTTTATTATATTGTGTTTATGATTTGGAGTTTATGTGGGGTCGAGGGGGCTAATTGGTTTATGTCACAGAAATTCAAATGAGGGATAATTACTGAATTGCCTTTCTTAAACTCATCCTACACAGTACAAGTCAATGTATCTTAGAAATGTTAACTGATTCTAAACATTTTTAAATTATTTGATGGCATCATACATTCTAGTTGACAACATTATGATGATGAGCATTAAATGATTAAGTAACTATAATACTAATTTTTTCTTTCAGGACTATTATTCAATTAAATAATTTATAGTTGATGATTAATGGTGCTAATTATGTATACTTTCAGAATTAGTTCAATGATTATTTATTCTCTGCAATTTCTGAGTAATTAATTAGAGTAGACACATTTTATTTTGCATTGCCTGGTCTTGTCATAAGGAGTTAGCGTTGGATGTGTATTGAATATTTCATAAGCCATTGATTTGTGATTGCTCACTAGGGTTCTTTTATTGTTGTATTTTCCTTTTGCATTAGACTGCTAAGCTTCAACCTAAATTTCAAATGTAGTTATAAAGACACATGACTATATTCTGAAAAACTGAACAGTTTAGGGTTCTACAAAGTCCAATTGAAGAAGGGCTGATCCTGTGACAGCATGTTTCTTGAGTCTCTTAACTCTCAATATTAACATGGCAATAATTAGCATAAGGATGTCCAGGCTCGATTGCTTTTCATTTTCACACATTATTATCCATAGTCTTCCTGTATCCCAGAATCACATTCGTACTTTGACACAATTTAAAAATCATTTTAATTAATCTATTCTCTCAAGTGTATAACTGGTCATGTTATTAGGCAGTGATGTACCACAAACTCATAGTATTTCTATGCCACTAAAAGTTTGTTCTTATATTTATGCAGTTTGTAGACATATACATGTCATCTGTAGCATTTTAGTACATCAAACATTTCAAAAGTAAAGAATGTCTTTTCTTTAAAGCCAGAAGTTTTATTAGCCCAAGCCTTCCATGGCTGTCATTTACTGACCACAAAAATTCAAAGTTGCTTAAAGTGAGCATCTGGGCTTTAATGTTGCTTTATTTCTAGTGAGCAACTACTGATTCAGTTACTAGAAACAGAAATCTTAATAGAATAAAGAATGCTGTAATAGGAAATATTTTTCTTTAACTAATTGTAAATAATATTGCTTATGCTTTTTCACATGAATCTCCACCATTTTGTATTTTGCTTTTAGTCATGATAAAACACTTCAAATATTACTATAATGCTAGAGTACTGAGTGACTTTGTTCCTATTTTTGACTATTAATAAATAATGGGGGAATTATATTGAAGTGAGATTTTGCATATATTAACATGGTGACTTGAATATACTTTTAGCTGGAAGTATTGTATTAAGTGTAGCCTCTGGCTTGACTCTGCCTTGTTTCTGGTTTGCTGGAGGAGGTGAGTTTGTAATATCAAAGACAATGATGTAATGTGCACACATTTGATTTCATTTATTTTTATTTTTGAGGCTATAGTATAATTAAAACACTTCTCCTTTCCATTTCTCTTCTCTCAAATCGCCCAGATACCCCTCCAGGATTCCCCATCAGATTCATGGACTATTGTGCTAATTGCTTTTGCATGCTTATACATATGATACTAAATATATCGTGCTCCAACAACGAAGAAAATTACGTGTATGTGTTCAGGGCTCACCACTTCGCCCTGGAATACCAACAATTGGGATCCTTCCTGGGAAGCCCACTTCTCCCAAACATTTTTTAAAAAAAGCTCTTTTTTCTTTAGTTTTGTATTTTATAATGGTTTACGTTTTGGTAGTTGTAAAAGATAATTCTATGGCTTGCTGTATTTTAAGGGAACACTACGGTATGGTGGTTAGCATTTATACTTGACATTTGCTGGGTTTTTCTATTTCTGATTATGTTCATTTTTATTCTCTCTTTTCCTTATAACATGTAGTTGAGATGTTTCACTGTTAGCAATGGTACATGCCACTTTTTCTGTTTATTGATCACCAAAATTGTGTGCATGTATAAACACGGATCCATAGACATATGTTTACACGGAGATACGTAAGTCCAAGAGGAAAAGACTAGAGGTTTACCATACACCTCTAATGCCACTTTTACTTCAAAGCGCTTTCTTTTGATTCATTGCAGCGTTTAACATTTATTCTAAGTGAATTCTACTCTGAGTCCCCAAAGGAGGCTAATCAGTATTCAGCCTGCTCAAACTTCTTCCAACCTTTGTTTCTTGGCCAAAGAAACTGTAAGCACTTTCCCCCATGACACCCTACAGATTCCTTAGCCTGCACTTTTGTAACTCCTTTACCTTAACAAGTTTGATCTTGAGGTGAGAGGACTCAGTTAGCCAGAGCCAGGCTGCCCTCATGACAGAATGCAAACTGGCAGTTTTGGGAGACTAAGTCTAAGTTTCTGTTTCACAGACTGGAAAAGTCCAAGGCAGTCAATTCCAGGAAAAACTGTCCCTGATGGGCAGTCAATCTGGAAGCTGCCCCACCACCTAGCCTAAGCCAACCTCATGGGCAGCCAATCAGGAGCTGTAGAAGCTGCCCCAGCAACTAGCTTAAGCCAAGTATAGTTAGTTAATAAGCAAAGTCCCCCAAATTCTCCAAAGCCTTAACCAATAACAAAGGCACCTTGGGGATAGAATCAACCAATCAAGGAAAGAAAGCTAAAAGTCATCCACTCCTAAGCTAACAGGCTTTAAACTGACCCTGCAAAGTTCACCCCTCTGTCTTCTATCATGAGGTATGAAAGACCCCTGCATGCAGAATAAACACTCTCTGCTGTTGCATACTATTTGAGTATGGGGTATCATTCTTTGTAAGTCATGGACCCTTTACAGAGGCTACACTAAGGACATAAAGATAGTGTCTTTTTCCTATTTGCTTTTAATTATAACAGTTTGAAATATATTATTTTAGTGTATTTCAAAATGAATTTTTAAATTTCCAATAAAAATTTGAACCAAAATTTATTAATTTCTTTTATCAATGTCGCAGCAAAGGGAAGGGTTTTGGCTTTAAGTTGAAAAAGAACTTGGAACTAACTAGTACCCTCGGAGCTCCCAGGGTCTCAACCACCAACCAAGGACTGCACATAGAGGGGT
>NW_022196899.1:17726085-17764227 GCF_008632895.1 Mastomys coucha
AAAAAAAAAAAAAAGAAAATGTTCAATTTCATTTTTAAAAGATAAATACGTTTATTGCTCAAAAATATGAGCAAAACATGTCAAAGTGTTTCGAGTTAATTATTTATGTGTTAAACATGAACTGAGAGAAGTATGAGGAGATACACTTAAATAAACAAGCCGTAAATCATAGAAACATATAAGCCGACACAAACTAAGAACTTATGTGGCAAAACTCCATGAGCAGCCAAGCTTCATACGGCCTTAAGATGTATCCCATTGATAACAAGCATTCTCACTCCATGTGCTCTCTGTCCAAGATATGCAAATGAGCTTATGGCCATTCAACTACTAGCTGGCTCACTATAGTTCCTGAGGAGGCATATTGCCTCGGATCTTTCCTTTGAAACAAATGCAGGATATTGACCTGTTTTGTATCCCTTCCTGTAAGTCTCCTAGCTTAAATCCATAACTCATAAGCCCATGACTGCTGAAAATGATCAGCAAGATAGCAAACACGGTGTAGACCTATTTGTGTCTCGCACTTTGTGTATTAACCTTTTTCTCTGCTCCACCTTCGCTGTGTGCTTTCAGTTCATATTAAAAGGTGATTTGAGACATTCACTCTGCTCTATGAATATCTGTATTTTAATACATCTATGATATCTCACATGCTACCAAATTTGGAGTCTACTTGCATCAGAGCAATTTTCTTATGATAAATCTATTTCTTTTATTGACCACATTTCTAACCATTGCTATATAATACATGTTTCAGATATTTTAGTGAATAACGAATCATGCGGTTCCTGGGCATAACAGGAACTAGAATTTGACACAAAATGTTCTAATGTTTAAGTCAATAAGAAAATATTAGAATGGTGCCATTATTTTAAGTGAGTGGAAAATGTGCACATTTTGAAAGAATTAACTTAGATATTTTCCCTATATTTAAATTCTTATCTCATTATCCGTTTGAACATATGCAAAGATGAAACGGACTCAGTACTAAGAATGTTCACAATACCATCTGGGACCTTGTTTCCTATATTTTGATGTTTTATAATGAGAGCGCCAAAATTATTTTTTAAAATAGCTGTTTTCTTAGAATAACAAGTTTTTAAGAATGGCCGTTATCCTAATTATATAAAGAAAATCTTGGATAAATTGTTCTGTGGTGTGACAATATTTTCCATTCTGTATCACATACCATATACTGAAAATATTCTCATAGTCCAAGTTATAAGCTTTTCTTAACATAATAAACGTATATGAACTTTACATATTTTCACCCAGAGAAAGAGAAATATAAGTGAGATTATAAATATATAATGTAATGAAACAAGATAAAGTTCCATTTATATGGGAATGGGCTCAGAATATTTACAGTATTTTTTGGTAAAAATCTGAGAAATTATCTACTAGCTGATCTACTTAGATACAAATAGGCTGAATTTAGGTCCAGTGATTTCTGACAGTACATTGATTCTGACTGACACAGTTCTCTTTGGGGATGTGCTCAGAAGAACCATGCTGTCTGAAGCCACTGTATAGAGCATTCTACTAACATTTTAATTTAGAGAAATATGTTAATTCATTGGATTTGTTAATTCATCATTTAATTCTAGTCTTTCCAACATGTGGAGTCTGGAGAGCAAACCTTGGCTTCTTGCCTATACCTTCTTAGAGCTAATGCAGAGTGAATCACTATGGTTTGGACAACATACATTACTGATATGAAACTAAGATGACAAGTAGTCTCTGATACAACATGGTTGCTCATGATGGAAGTGGGAAAAACCTGTTTTTGTTTTGTTTTGTTTTGTTTTCTGAATTTGGACATTTTTAACATTAAAAAAAGTTTTCATAGTAATATTCTTTTACATGTTCGTATGGTCACATGCCACTGCCCAGGTGAGATCTTTTCTCCAATCTCTTGTCCTGATTAGTCTTTTCAACATCTGCGTATAATTAGGTACAGGTGTGAGAATTCCCAATTCTATCCCTTACTCTCACACTATATTGTGCCTCTCCACCAAGTGCACCTCTGGATTCACCTTGAATGGAAATGGAGTTGTCTCAGAAACTGCCTGCCATCTACCCTCTTTGTTGAATTTCAGTACACTATATAAAGCAGAGTACACCATCTCTTTTTTTGCAAACTTGGAATTACTGCCCCAGTCTTACCTAAGCGAATGCAGAGTAGAATTCTAGGTAGCTTCTCCTCACAGAGTCTTTCCTTAAGGCAGTGCCATATCTTTGCAAGCACCAATAGATGATATAATGGAAAAGTGGGTCATCTCATCTATCCAGTTTACTAAGGCTGATAGTTATTTCTTGATCCTGTCTATTTATTTAAACATTGACCACTCTACCTCTTGCACTTGAGTGCACTATCATTTCCAAACTATTGGTACAACCTTTCTTATTTCCCTACCTGCTCTTCCAATATGTCTTCAAGACTGCAGAACTGTCTTGAACTATTCGATCTTTATCACGTTTCAGTAACTTCTTACTACATTACGTTTAAGATGAGTCCTATGACCTATATAGACTATGCCATTATGTTCTTTAAAAACCGATCATATTTTCCCTCAAGTTCTCCATACAAGATAAAAGATATTTCCCTTTTTAAATTACTTATTATTATATAATTTTATAGCTGACCACATTGCATTGGCTCACATTCATCTCTTCCACAATCCCTCCCAAACTTCCAACATGTTGTCATTTCCCAATTTCATAACCTTTTAAAAATATGCTACAATGCACAGTTAGTGCTGCACATATGGGCACAGATGAGGGCCAAACAGAACCATTATTTTAAGTGAGAGGAACACTACTACCACCAGGGCTGCCCGATCGAACGGGGACCACACCCATGATTATTCTCTCTGAGCAGCCATCTATTGCTAATAGCTCCTCACCTAGAGCACGGTCTTGTGACCCCCTCCTCTATTCATGCTGGAATTTTGAGCAAGTTGGTCTTTTGCAGATCAAGAATGCTCCCTTAATTACTTCTATCCTTGCAAACGCTTCTGTCCACAGGATTGTAATGCATATCTTGTAATCTCCACGTGGAAGTCCTGCAAGTTCACCGAGTGAAGATTATATTTGTTTTGAAGTTTTCTAATTAAAAAGCAAAGTCCTTTGTGCTTGTGCCTGTGCCTAGGTCAGAACCATGCACCCTACCTGTCAACTTTACCCATATATTAAAATTCTGCATTTAGTTATAGAATGTCTGTGATTATCAATCTTGTCTTCTAGACTGAAAGTTCTAGGTCAGAAAACACAGCACATATCTTTGCTTGCAATGCTTTCTCTGGCTTTAACAGAATGTCTGGCATATGTACATACTCTCTAAACATTTTTTTTTTAAATAAAAGTTTAGGTCAGTATAGCAGAAGACTACAGTGCTGTGAAATTTCTACTGTGGCATTTACTGCCACAGAGTTCTCTTCTGGTTCCTGGTGGACTAAAAGTCAGCCATCTGTGCTCTTTAAAGTAACCTGAAGGGATGCTTTTAATGTACACTCAGGTTTTAAGAAATGCTGTCATTAAAAGTGTATGTGCTCTTGACAATTATTATAAGGACTATAGAGTTATGACAAAAGGCGATCTACTCACAGTTCAGTCCGCTACATCTCAACTCTATCTCTTCAAAGTGCCTTTTTAAATATGCCTCTCCTCTAATGAAATAGGAATTTGCTCTTAATGACATATTCTATTTAGGGAATACAAACAATATGTGATACATGAGACATGAGAATGTGGAAAAGTCTTCCCTATTTCTTTCCAAGCTTAACACAACAACACACACATGCACACACACACACACACACTCACACACAAACACACAAACAACAAATGAAACTTTTAGTTCTTCAATAGTTTCTCTACAATTTAAAATAATATCAGGCTCATTCATCTAATGAACATTCAATTTTCCTTTTTTTTAAATTTTTTTCTCTTCTTTTATTTTTTATTGGATATATTCTTTATTTACATTTCAAATGTTATCCCCTTTCCAGGTCTCCCCTTCAGAAACCCCCTATCCCATCTCCCCTCCCCCTGTCTCTATAAGCTCCCCACCCAGCTACTCACTCCCACCTTCCCACCCTGGCATTCCCCTACACTGAGGCATAGAACCCCCACATGACTGAGAGCTGCTCCTCCCAATGATGCCCAACAAGTGTCCACTGATGTCCATGTGTACTCTCTGGTTGATGGTCTAGTCCCTGGGAGTTCTGGGGAATCAGGCCGGTTGATGCTGTTGCTCCCCACATAGGGCTGAAACTCTCTCTGTTCCTTCAGTCCCATCTCCAACTCCTCCATCTAAGACCCTGCATTCAGTCCAATGGATGGCTTCGAGCTTCTGCCTCTGTATTTGTCAAGCTCTGGCAGAAGACCCTTCATCAAACCCAAACATTCAATTTTCAACAATACTTCTGAAAATTCCTTTGAAACAGGAATCTGACTCTTTGACTTTTTAATGTTTAAATTTTTACTCATTTTTGTTTGTTTCTGTTGGTTTTCATTTGTTTGTTTTCTTTATTTTACCCAAAGTTGCAAAGCAACAAATGCTTAATCTCATAGCATAATAGTGATTTTTCTGCCAGTGTACATGGTTAATTTATACCTAAGTATAAAGAAAAGAACTTCATTCACATTAAGTTGGCAAAAATCTCTCCATGGCCCATTCATGTTTATGATTTATAACTTAAAATTATGGTAAGGAACGTAAGAAATTTCTAATTTATCAGACATAGTTGAATGTCTCCTTAGGTAGTGATATTGTTAGGAAAAGAAATAATTTAAGCAAAATTAAAGAAAGGATCATACAGCTTGATTGTAGGATGTAGAGAACACCCTGAATCTAATGAGTGAACTCTGAATACGTGCTGTTGATATGGCCAGGGCTATGTCAAGATCCAAACCTCAGACCCATGGGAAAATAGCAAAGCCTTCCTGCCTTTGAGATCAGAGGGATGGGAAAGTCTTCCTCTGGTTCAGATGAGAATGTTGATAGAATGTGCAGGAAATGCAGATTCCTCCATAGCTTTCTCTGCCCTCCCTTCACCATTTATCATATGAACACTGCCTCCTTACAGAAAGGAGCTGCTACAGAGCTTAGCTAAATCTGCCATAAATCATAAACAGCGCTGCCTTGTTACATAATACCTCTGTGTGTAATACCTCGGATCCCTTAATTCAGTTGTATGAAGTAGCCCACATCCTCTATCAACCTGTATGAGAAACATGCTGAGCTCCAGGAGGGCTGAGGTGAGTGTGCCATCTACCTACTTCCAGTGTTTCTCTGGGTGCATGTGTTTGTCTTTCTTGCTTCAGGTCTGTCCATGGAGCCATGCAGGATGTGACAAATGAATCAGTATTTAATATTCAAAATATTCTATGACAAATATCCCCTTATGGATATTGCTTGAATATAAATTTAACCATCATGTATCTATCAGAAAACTATTTACATTTGTGATGTGTATATATCTGCACATCTCTTGACTCAAGAATTATTCAAAATCCACTTGACTGGAGAATTATTTTAAAAAGTTGACCAAATACTATTAGAATTAAAAATAAAAATCACTCATAAATGATATTATAAGAAATGTTTTCAGAAGTAGTCTATCAATCACTTAGTTCACACCACATGTTTCTCTTTCTCTTTACAAATAAAAACAAAATCAATTTAAATTTTACAAGTTTCTCAATTTTCTAGTTATCATATCTACATAATAAAATCTGCACTTAAAATTAAACACCTAGTGCTAAATTTAGAATATATAGCAGAGTTCATTTGGAAAATATCTTTATGGGAAAATTTATGTAAGAAAACAAAATATTCTACAATAAGAAAGCTAATATAATGTAGGTATAAAACTAAATTTATTTTCCATAAAAAGCTTGTAGAATACCAATAAATAAAATGTAGGAAAACAAATGAGCTTGTTTTTGTTTGTTTGGTTGGTTGGTTGGTTGTGGCAGTGGAGTTTTTTGTCTGTCTGTTTGTTTGCTTGTTTTTACAATTCAGACAACTAAGCTTTTATACAAACTGAACAATGTGTTGAACTGGATTTTCCCAATTCTTTTCATCTATGTGACTATCACTTGTTATAGGACACAATTCATTTTTCATTATATAAGTACTTATTTCAAATACTTGTTTCAAATGATGCTGGAAAGGAAGAAATCATACTTTAAAATATAGTGGATAGTAACATTTATTTTTGCCTAAATATACAAGCTAACTTATTTATTTTACCATGAAGTTATCTTAATTATTATTTGTAAGTGGTATTACTCCATTTATTCTTGAACACCATATATATTCTCAGATTCTTTAATGTTGGAAAATCTTTCAGAGTGCTTCCCTGTATAATATGAGTCCCTTAGTACTTCTAATGCAAGGGTCAAAAAACAAGTCTAAATAAACACAATGGAAATGATGATTTTTTTATACAACTTTCAGATATTCATATTTAATATATTTCAAAATTGTTTAATTTGCATATTATTGTATATTTATAGATGAAATGTAAATTTTTGTCCATGTGTTATAAAAAGCTTAAATCAAATTATCATTGACTGTTCCAACAATTTATTGTTTTGCTTTGTGGTAAGAATAATAAAAATAATTTTTAAATCAAATTTGAACAGATTATGTTGTTTTCAACTGTCACTATTTTGCAGAAATCTTAACATGTTCTCCCAGTCCAACTGAAATGGTGTGTATGCACCAACATCACTGTTTTCCTAGCCTTCCCCTCTTTCTATAGCATCGGTTCTCAATATTCCTAGTTCTGTGACACTTTAATCTAGTAGTTCATGTTATGGTGACCCCAACCATAACTATTTTCATTGTAACTTTATAACTATAATTTGCTTCTGTTGTGAATCATGATATAAATATCTGGCATGTAAGATATCCGATATGCAACATCTATGAAAGAATGATTTGACCTCAAAGGGGTCATGAACCAAGTTAAAGACTCACTGGTCTACAGCTTCCCCTCTGCACCTTACCACCCTACATTTATGATATGATGATTTTATATTACACTTATGGGTGAGGTCAATTGAAAATAGTTCTACCTCAAGACTTGGCAATACCACTCTGAGGCATGCATCCAAAAGATGTTCTAGCATACTAGAAGGACACTTGCTCCACTATGTTCATAGCAGCTTTATTTGTAATAGCCAGAAACTAAAAACAAACCAGATGTCCTTCAACCTAAGAATGGATGAAGAAAATTTTGTTCATTTAACAATGGAATACTACTCAGATATTAAAAAGAATGACATCATGAACATTGCAGGCAAATAGACGGAGCTAGAACATATTGTCCTGAGTCAAGTAACACATACCCAGAAGGACATGCATGGTACTTAATCACTTATAAGTGAATATTAGCCATAAATAATAGGACAACAATGATATAAAATACAGACCAAAGAAAGCTAAGTAACTAGGAGAACCAAAGGCAGGATGTTTAAATCTCATTGAGAAGGGGAAATAGATTAGATATTAGGGTTGAATGGAGGCAGGAAGTTGGATGGAGGAGGGTTGAGCGAGGATAGGCGGGGTTAGGTGATGGAAGTACAGAGGACGTGAGAACTTGGAAAGAGAACTGAAATTGGAGAAAGGGGAATTTCTGAGACAAGCTAGAAATTTAGGACTAAAGAAATTCCCAGGAACTTATGGTGGATAACCTAGCGAAGAGTTAGCAACATGGGATATGGAACCTAAAATGGTCATCTCCTGTAAGAAGGCAAGACTTCCAATGGAGGGATGAGGACACTAACTAACTTGCAATAATTTTGACTAAATATTTGTCCTGCCTACAAGATGTGCAGGGATGAAAATAGAATAGAAATTGAGAGAATGGCCAACCAATGACTGGATTAAATTGAGGCTCGTCCTCTGATGAGATCTGACCCCTGACACTATTAATGATATTCTTCTATACGTGCCAACAGGAGCCTAGCATGGCTGTCTTCTGAGAGGTTTCACCCAGCAGCTGATGGAAACAGAGGCAGCGACCCATAGTTGATATTTAGGTGGAGCTCAGGAAGTCTTGGAAGAGAGAGGAAGGATCGAAGGAGCCCAAGACACTAAGGACACAACAAAAAACCCTACCAGTTCAAGTAATCTGGGCCCTTAGGCTCTTCACAGATACTGAACCACCAACCAAAGAGCATGCATGGAATAGACCTAAGTGCCCTACATGTATGTAACAGATGTACAGCTTCTTCATGGGGATCCCTAGTGATAGGAGCAGGGGCTGCCTGTGACTCTGCTGTTGGCCTTCGGGATCTTTCACCTAACTGGGATACCTTCTATTGCCTCAAAAGAAGATGTACCCAGTTCTAACTGCAACTTGATATGCCAAGGTGGGTTGATAACCCTTCTTTGAGGAGAAAAGAAGGGAGACATATGGAGAGAGGAGTTGAGAGGGAGGGACTGGGAGGGAAGGAGGGAGGGAAAGCTGCAATTGGGATGTAAAGTAAATTTTAAAAATTAATTAATGAAAAAATAAAAGAAAAATCTAAATACAAAAGTATTTTTCTTACAATAGGATATTATTAATATTTGAACATTTATTCATTAATTTATTTTTATGTTAAGGACCTTTTCAGAGACCTGAATTATGATATTAAAAAGTGAAATAGGTAATCAATAAAACTATTGTCTCTTCACTGTATTTATTTACAGAAAACCTTTTCTGGAATATAAGTGGATCAGAAGGGAACATGAAAAAAAAGAGGTACCTTTAGAGTACATGTAACAAAGGATAAGAGTGCATCTTTCAAAGTGCTTCTTCTGCACTCATGTTATGTAAAATTCAAAATAATAAGATAGGAAAAGATTAGAAAATTCTTCTTTTAAATAAGCTGTGTCAAGCTACATGCATAATACATGCTAAGAATGCAGAAGCCAACTGGGTATTATCTGTTGCCCCCAATATACCATCATCTCAATACAAACAAAAAAGAGACAGCAACAATTCAGCAAAATGTTGGAAGAAAAAACTCAGAGAAATAGTTGAAATCTATTGCAAAATGCAAAACTCTTGACATTTTACATTTAAAAACTAAACAAAAAAAAGTTTTAATAGAAGAACAGCAAAAATGCATAATTGTGCAGGAAGGAGACAGAAAAAATGGAGTGGGGATTTTTCTCTGAAGGGGAAAAAACAATTTCATTTAGAGGAATAGACACAGGATTACTTTCTTTTTAAATGCTGTCTCAATGTTTCTGTGATAATCACTGGGGAAGCAGAGGGCTGTTTGACAAAGGGGCAGCTGCTACAGTGCTATACCTCACAGAACGTTAATACTACAAGTCTCAGTAACACAAGCAGCGAAGGATCTTACTCAACTCACCGACATTGTATAGTAAAGCCATTTAACCAGCAAACTTGACAGCCATTTATTGGATGCTTCCCAAACACCCCAGTCACCAGTTTTCACTCAGCTAATTGCAGACAAGTTATGGGTCTAACAGATTTTACTGTCTGAGGGTAGAGGAGGATTGCGATGAGAATGGTGGTGGTGGTGGTGGAGTGACTGGGATAGAGGGCAATGGCTGGGTTTTAAAAAGTAAAGGTAATTTAAAAACATCAAGCTTACTTCAAATATGGCTCAAAAGTTGTGGTCGTGGTACCACCATACATTTCTCTCACTTTACTCTAAAATACCCGTCTTACTATGATCTGTTTTATTTAGAATAAATCAAGTTAAAAAAATTTTCTTCTTTTTTCTTGATTTTCTTGTGGTTTGTGGATGGTATTTTGGGTATTCCAAACTTCTGGGTTAATGTCCACTTATCAGAGAGTGCATACCATGTGTGTTCTTTTGTGATTGGGTTACCTCACTCAGGAAGATATTCTCTAGATCCATCCATTTCCCTAAGAATTTCATAAATTCATTGTTTTATGAGTAATACTCCAGTGTAGAGGTACCACATTTTCTATATCTATTCCTCTGTTGAGGGATATCTGGATTGTTTTTAATTTCTGGTTATTATGAATAAGGCTGCTATGAACATAGTGGAGCATGTGTCCTTATTACATGTTGGAATATCTTCTGGGTATATGCCCAGGAGTGGTATAGCTGGGTCCTCTGGTAGAACTATGCCTAATTTCTGGAGGAACCACCAAACTGATTTCCAGAGTGGTTGTACCAGCTTGCAATCCCACCAGCAATGAAGGAGTGTTCCTCTTTCTCCACAACCTCTCCAGCATCAGCTGTCACCCGAGTTTTTTATCATAGCCATTCTGACTGGTGTCAGGTGGAATCTCAGGGTTGTTTTGATTTATATTTCCCTGATGACTAATGATGTTGAACATTTCTTTAGATGCTTCTCAGCCATTTGGTATTCTTCAGTTGAGAATTTTTTATTTAGTTCTGTACCCCATTTTAATATGGTTATTTGGTTCTCTGGAGTCTAACTTTATGAGTTTTTCTATATATTGAATATTAGCCCTCTATCAGATACAGGATTGATAAAGATCTTTTCCCAAACTGTTGGTTGCCATTTTGTCCTATTGAGTGTCCTTTGCCTTACAGAAGCCTTGAAATTTCATGAGGTCCCATTTGTCAATTCTTCATCTTAGAGTATAAGGTATTGGTGTTCTCTTCAGGAAATTTTCCCTTGTGCCTATGTGCTCAAGGCTCTTCCCCACTTTCTTTTCTGTAAGTTTCAGTGTATCTGGTTTTATGTGGATGTCCTTGATTCACTTGGACTTGAGCTTTGAACAAGAAGATAGGAATGGATTGATTTGTGTTCTTCTACATGCTAACCGCCAGTTGAGCCAGCAGCATTTGTTGAAAATGCCATCTTTTTTCCACTGGATGGTTTTAGCTCTTTCGTCAAAGATCAAGTGACCATAGGTTTATGGGTTCATTTCTGGGTCTTCAATTCTACTCCATTGATCCACCTGCCTGTCACTGTACCAATATCATGCAGTTTTTATCACGATTGCTCTGTAGTATACCTTAAGGTCTGAGATGGTGATTCTACCAGAGATTCATTTATTGTTGAGAATAGTTTTTGCTATCCTAGGTTTTTGTTATTCCAGATGAGTTTGCAAATTTCTCTTTCCAAGTCTGTATAAAATTGAGTTGGAATTTTGATGGGGATTGCATTGAATCTGTAGATTGCTTTCTGCAAGATGGCCTCAAGAAACTCAAGAAGTAAGACGAAAGTGTGGATACTCATTCCTTCTTAAAAGGGGGAACAAAATACCCATTGAAGGAGTTGTAGAGACAAACTATGGAGCAGAGACTGAAGGAAGGACAATCCAGAGACTGCTTCACCTGGGAATCCTTCCCACATTCAACCATCATATCCAGACACTCTTGTGGATGCCATCAAGTGCTGGCTGACAGGAGCCTGATATAGCTGTCTTTTGAGAGGCTCTGATAGTACCCCAGTAATACAGAAGAGGAGGCTCACATCCATCCATTGGACTGAGCACAGGGTTCCCAGTAAAGGAGTCAGAGAATGGACCCAAGGAGCTGAAGGGTTTGCAGCCCCTTACGATGAACAACAATATGAACTAACTAGTACCTTTAGATCTCCCAGGGACTAACCCATCAACCAAAGAGTATACATGGTGGGACTCATGGCTCCAGCAACATATATATAGCAGAGAATACCCTAATTGGTCATCAATGGGAGGAGAGGCCCTTGGTCCTGTGAAGGCTCTATGCCCCAGTGTAGGAGAATGTCAGGGCCAGGAAGCTGGAGAGGGTGAATTGGTGAGCAGTGGGAGGAGGGAGGGAACAGAGGGTTTTTTATTTTATTTTTTTTTCTTCTTTGGAGGAGAACTGGGAAAGTATATATCATATGACATTTAAATAAAGAAAATATCTAATAAAAAAAAGAAAAAAATGTCTTGTCTTAAAGGGTATCAGACATCAATCAATCATACCTACCTCTAAAAGCCTTGTGGCTTGATAATTGTTCTTAACTAAATGAACCAAAATTACAAAGCTGAAATTCACGTTCATCGAATTATCTGTTGCCTGCTCTAACCCTAAATCTTTCTTCTTCCTATTTCTGTGTAAATGTTTTTCCTATGATAATTATTCTCCAGTTACAGAAACCCAAGTAACCTACTGTATCTCTACTTGCTTCCCACGAGGTCTAGTTATCTCTATCTGATAGCTATGTCTACCTCCTAGTTTTCATATGGTCGTGGTAGCTGTCCTCCTTTGTTATTCCATGTTATCTATTGACAGTTGTTTATCTGCTGTAACTCTAAAAGATAAGCTCCACGGAACAGATGCTTGCCTGGTGTCTGTCATTACTGAATTCATTCTGAATGGTTTCTGTATACCCAACACTGGGAAACTTACTCTGGCCCAACAAGCTTCAGTGTCTTCTTGTCTTTAGTAGGTTCTAGACATATACACCAAAGTGAACAGATAATAATTTCAAATCCTCTCTGTGTTTAAGGATCAATATTAGAAATTGTTTGCTCTTATATGCACAGTTATTATCACAAAGACACTATCGGATACGTCAGTATAGTATAATTTCTCCTCTGACAAGATTAGTTCCAGGAAAATGAGAACAAGCTTATAAGACTATTTCTAGCAGTGGTCCCCAACCTTCCTAATGCTGCAACCCTTTAATATACTTTGCCATGTTGTGGTCACCCCTAACCATAAAATTATTTGTTAGTACACTTCACAGCTATAACTTTGCTACGGTTCCAAATAGTAATGTAAACATTTGATTTTTCAGAATATATGACATGTGACCCCTGTTAAAGGGTCATTTGATCCTCCCAAAGGGGTCATGAGCTACAGATTAAGAGCCACTGATCTACAGGATCTGGAATTTAGAAAAACACGATATACGTTATCATCATTATTTGTCCGTGAAAAATAAGCACGTAAAAGTAACATCATTTTATATGTAACCTCATTCTAATATACGTAAAATATATTTGAAAGGAAATATTAACATATATTCAAAAAAAGTTAGGATTAAAGTTCACTTGATTTTAAAATAAAATAATATATGGTACAATTTCATAATTTTAAAACTTGTTATCGTTTGGGATATTCAAGTTTATTTTGCTAATTTATATGTTGTTATATTTAGTTATAGATAATTAAAATATTGTTACATATAATATACAAAATCACATTAGTATAATTTGTGTTAGTTCTCTTAATGTTCTGACAAAATATCTCAGTAGAAGCAGCCTCTGAGAGGAAGGTTTAATTTTGGCTCATGATTTGAAAGAGTAATTTCCTATGTCTTGATGGGGAAATATGGCAGAGTTCATAGGTTTTTGGGGATGGTACTCTTCCCATATTGATTACAAGACATTAAGAAATAATAATAATAAAAAAACCTTTTTATTCTGCCCAGGAATTAATCCTTTGGGATATTGCTGCCTATATTTGGGGTATACATTCGTTACACACTTAATCCTGCCTAGAAAAATTCTTCCAAACATGCCCAGAGGTGTGCCTCGTAGAGGATTTCAAATCTCTTCATATTGATAAGGAGGAATCGCCATGTACATGAAGTTCCTTTCTGAAATGTATTATGTATTTTCTTGAATAACAGCACTTAATTATAACTATCCATTATACTGATTTGTTAAAAGGGTCTTATAAAATAAACTGCCATGAGGTAAAATTATGTATCAGCCACAGGAAGTAACTACAAAAGACCACATTATTTTAAGAAGTCCTTATAGTTAGATTTTCAATATTAAGGAACATGACTTTATCCTCCAGATGACAATCTGTTGGATAAACTACAATGAATCTTTAAATGTATGACTGATGATAAAATTAAGATATTCAGGATGTACAAGGATTTATATGACTGTATAGATCATAATAACAAGTCATAATTTTATTGAAAATCCATTTCTATTTCAAGTCATTTAATTTGTCAGGTGAAATTATAAAAGGGAAGATAAAATTAAAATGTTATCCTGGAAAACATTTCATTCAAATGTAAATTTGAGTGATTAATTGCTATTCTTAGTAAATATGATGTTGCCAGAAATGTGTGTTGTCAAAGCAATTTATCCTGCTATATGGATAGTAGTCAAGGGCTGGTGGATGTGAATATATGAAAACACATTTTACTTGGTTCAGGTGTAGGTTAAATTAGAATTCATTTGCAAGTACAATGTGAAATATTTCTTTGTAGTTTAGAAAAGCAGGGGATACAGCAGCCTACATTTATATCAGTTGGGATATTTCCTGCTAGTTTTTCTGTATTGAAGATTGTATACCACTTTGTATTCATTTAATCTGCATGTCATAATGCATGCACTG
This sequence comes from Mastomys coucha, assembly GCF_008632895.1. Lineage (NCBI taxonomy): Eukaryota > Metazoa > Chordata > Mammalia > Rodentia > Muridae > Mastomys > Mastomys coucha. The sequence continues at coordinate 17,740,399 of NW_022196899.1, forward strand.
CTAATCATATAGAATTAGCAGATTTTATATACTGTCAATCAATATATTTCTTCTTAGTCTCCCTATGATTCATTATGTTAACATCATCTTTTTATTCGGAATTACAAGGCCTAGGCTGGCCTCCAACTCATAATCCTCCTGCCTCTGCCTTCTACAGCAAATCTTACCAGCATGTGCCACCACAACCAGCATGTTTAATGAAATAATCTACAGTGAGGAGAGGAAACTTGTAGAGTCTGCCTCCAATAGAAAGATAGGGCATCAAGTAGAAGGATGGGCTTGCTGTCCCAAAGTCAAAAACTCTGACCCATAATTCTTCCTGTCTGAAAGAACTGAAGGAACAAAAATGGACAAGAGCCTGAGGAAAAGGAGGTCCAGTCACAGGCCCAAACTGGGATCCAGCTCAGGGGGATGCCCCAGGGCCTGACACTATTACGGATGCTATGGTATGCTTATAAACAGGGGCCTATCATGAGTATCCAACAAGCAGCTGAAAGAGTCATCTGCAAATATTTATACCCAACCAATGAACAGATTTGGGGACCCCTGTAGTTGAATTGGGAAAAGCTGGAAAAGGCTAAGGAGGAAGGTGAACCTATAGGAAGACCATCAGTCTCAACTTAACTAGGTCCCTGGGATCTCTCAGACACTGAGCCACCAACCAGGTAGCACACACCAGCTGATATGAGGCCCCTGACACATATATAGCAGAGAATTTCTGGGTTTGGTCTCAATCAGAGAACATGCCCCTAAACCTTGAGAGACTTGGGGTTCCTAATGAGTTGGGAGGTCTTGTGGGATGAGGGTAGAAGGGTGGGGATATGCTCTTGGACATGTGGCAAAGAGTTGTGTGATGTAGAACAGTCAGAGGGTGGACTGGGAAGGGATTAAAGTTTGTACTTTGAAAAAAGATTTAAAAAAAAAATAGAGGAAGCTCCATTCCCAGGCACTCTAACAGGCCCAGGGTCAGAAGTGCGGAGGACACAACATCTGTCTGAATACCAGGAGTAACTGAGACCAGTGGGACCAGGCACACAGGAACTCCACTAGCCCAGTGGCTCAGGTTCCTTCCAGTCCCACAATAACCAGAGGAAGCTCCACTCCCAGGTGCTCTAACAAGCCCAGGGTCACAGGATCCCAGAATCACAGGATCACAGAGACAGCCTGACTCTGAGGAGTTCGGACACAACCAGGATCACAGGAAGGACAAACTCCAGTCAGATTCAGCAAGGGCAGGTAGCACTAGAGCTAACCAGATGGCAGGAGGCAAGCATAAGAATATAAGCAATACGAACCAAGATTACTTGGCATCATCAGAACCCAATGCTCCCACCATTGCAAGTCCCGGACACACCATCACACTGGAAAAGCAAGATTCAGATATAAAATCACATCTCATGATGATGATACAGGACTTTAAGAAGGACATAAATAACTCCCTCAAAGAAATACAGGAAAACACAGGTAAACAGCTAGAAGCCCTTCAAGAGGAAACACAAAAATCCCTTAGAGAACTACAGGAAAACATAATCAATCAGGTGAAGGAAAAGAACAAAACCATCTAGAATCTAAAAATGGAAATAGAAACAATAAAGAAATCAGAGAGACAACCCTGGAGATAGAAAACCTAGGGAAGAAATCAGGAATTGTAGATGCAAGCATCACCAACAGAATACAAGAGACAGAAGAGAGAATTTCAGGGGTAGAAGACTCCATACAAAACATTGACACATCAGTCAAAGAAAATGCAAAAATCAAAAACCTCATAACCCAAAACATCCAGGAAATCCAGTATGCAATGAGAAGACCAAACCTAAGGATAATAGGTATAGAAGAGAGTGAAGACTCCCAAGGTAATGGGCCAGTTAATATCTTCAACAAAATTATAGAAGAAAACTTCCCTAACCTAAAGAGAGAGATGCCCATGAACATACAAGAAGCCTACAGAACTCCAAATAGACTGGACTTGAAAAGAAATTGCTCCCGTCACATAATAATCAAAACACCAAATGCACTAAACAAAGAGAGAATTTTAAAAGCAGTAAGGGAAAAAGGTCAAGTAACATATAAAGGCAGGCCTATCAGAATTACGGCAGATTTCTCACCAGAGACTATGAAAGCTAGAAGATCCTGGGCAGATGTCATACAGACCCTACAAGAACACAAATGCCAGCCCAGGCTACTTTAAGCAGCAAAACTCTCAATTACCATAGATGAAGAAAACAAGATATTCCATGACAAAACAAAATTTACACAATATCTTTCCACAAATCTAGCCCTGCAAAGGATAATAGATGGAAAACATCAAAATTAGGAGCAAAACTACATCCTAGAAGAACCAAGAAAGTAATTTTTCAACAAATCCACACTAACCTAATTCCATCTCTTACAACAAAAATAACAGGAAGTAACAATTATTTTTTCTTAATATCTTAATATGAAAATTAATATTATCAACATATCCTAATCGATTGAAATCCAAAAATAGGAAATTAGAAATTTATTGACTGTCACCCAGTGGTCTCTCTAATTTGGCAATTGAAGAAATAGGTCCAATATTATACAATCCATATACACTTTCAACTTGTTTGACAATGCCTTGCTATGTACAACATAATGGTTTTGAGATCTTGCTTCTCATATCTCAACCTCTCTATTAGTAGTATTGTTTATTTCATATATTTACACTATACACCTAGTTTTCAGAACAGCTTACATATTTTAAAAGTATTCATATACCCAGAAATGTAGACAATTGGAGGGGGTTTGTAAGAGAACAACAAAGAGTAAGACTGAATGCTTTGCTTGACATTTGTAACTCTTGTATCAAGTTTGCACAGTAAGAGCCAAGATATTAAGCTCTACTAAATATAAAACAAACAAACAAACAAAAATACTTTATATATTTATGTTCATTTAAGAAAATATTAGTAGTGGTATATTATTTTGAAATATACAGGTAATACGTTTGGAGTTATTAAAAATTTATATTGAGAAAAACGTATGTACTTTCAGTATTGCTGTAGACAAGCATCTACATAAGACTGTTAAATTGATTGTTGTTTTATATCAAACAACTTTTATAATACTCATTTTTATTGATATAATATTTTATAAATTTTAAAGAATATGACAAAAAAGACATTCTAGCCCTTTAATTCAGTATTGGAGGAAATTGGGATCCACAGGCCAGAAGAAAACTGGCTTGTTGTATATACATCAGCTCATTTTCATGACACAAAGGTGCACTGCTTTCTTTAAAAGTAATCATCCGTCATAAAAAATAATATCTTTCAAACTGTTTTTCTGGCTTGATACTTCTCTTTTTTATTTAATATGTTAGTTGCATTTGGCTTCATGTTTTCTAAAAGGTTCCCATTCAGTGCCTCATATTGCATATACCTTGAGACAAAAGATTATTTTTATCTGATTATTTTTATCTTAAAATATATCAAGAAGATACTGTATCTTTTGCTTGAACATCTGAAATCAAATGAATCCAAGGGGAAAATTACAAATTGCCAAGGATTATAGAATGTAAATTGTTTCAAAAGCATGATATATTAGGCTTAGGAGGTCATTCTTTGAAAACTTTTTATCAGTCAATACTTTTATCTGCCACCCCATCACCCATATGTTATTGATTGTCAAAAATCACCTTAAATATTTATGATAACCTAAAACAGTGATTCTCAATCTGTGGATCATGTCTCCTTTGGGGTTTGAACACTGTGTTCACAAAGGCCATGTATCAGCTATCTTGCATATCCGATATCACGTATTTCTATTATTATTCATGTCAGCAGCAAAATTATTGCATTAAGTTGCAACAAAAATAATGTTATGGTTGAAGGTCACCACAACATGAGGAACTGTATAAAAGGGTCATAATGTTAGGAAGATTGAAAACCACTGATCTAAAGGAACTTAGGGTGCTAATAACGCCATTAACTATGTATAAAACTGAAAACTGTTGTCCACAGATATTATCCCCACACTCAAAAAGTGAAGGCAAGAAGATCAGAATTTCAAGACTACATAGTAATTTCAACATTAGCTTATGAAAATGAAACCCATTTTGAAAACAAAACAAATAAGTACACAAACATACGTTCTGCATTAAATTGGCCTCTTTGCTTTGATGACTTAAACAATGTAAAAATTAACACTAGATAACCCTGCTACTTAAGCTTTTGAATCCCTAGAGAAAACAAAGCAGACATGAAGCTCTTAAGTTTTTTTATTAATTATATAATTATATTAATATAATTTTTATGTTAATTATATTTATATAATTATATTAAGCTCTTAAGCTGTATATTGTATATAAACCTGTTTATTACATTTATGCCCCATTGTCTCCTTACTTCCTGTATACAATATATCCAATAAAGAGAATTTTGAATTGTTTATAACTGAGAAGGGAAAGGTTAACAATATCCATTTACTGAGATTCCAGACTTAACCCAGTCCCACAGATATTTAAAACTTGTTAAGATGAACCTCATCAAAATAATGCAGAGCATGGTGAATTGAATGCCAATTCCCTTGCCATTTGGCCTTTTCCCAGATTTTGAGTGATCCACTGAGATCTTCCCATGTCTAGGTTATACCTGAAGACTGATCAACACATCTGCTGAGTTCCATTTTCCTTGCTCTAAGGCAGAATGGCCATAGTAACAAAGGATCAAGAAGGGTAAAGAGTTGTGGTTCTCTAATACAGTGAAGACACTCATGAGGAATATGTGGACATTACTAGTCATCATGAAAAATATTCAAAACAACTGCTATGAACTCAAGAAGTCAGAAGTCCAGACTTCTTATTTAATGTATTGAATTGCTGAGGCCCTCTTATATTAAAGAACAAAACAAAGAAACAAAACAGCAACAAAACATATGTTTCTCTCCACTGGATACTAATCTTTTTGTTTAATGCAAGAAAAAAAATCTATTTTATAAAGTAATGTGAGTATTTTATCTACCTGATATAATTCCCATAAGTCCCAGCAGAAATGCATACTTGGGAATAAAAAAGGAAATAAAAATTTGTGCTATATCTTCAACCATTAAAAAAAAAATACAGAAGAGTCAAATGTGAGAATATTTGTGTGGGAGCTTATAATGCACTGAATATTACTTATGAAATTATTTTATTTTATAAAAATGTGGCAATATGTAAGATAAATCCAATGTAAAAGTGAGAACTGAGACATTGGTAGACTCATAGATCAAACTCTGTTAATAATGTCACAAGCTATGACCTGCTATCCAGAAACTAATATATCAACCCAATATTTTAAATAAAATTTAGTATATTTAATTCAGATACTTAGAGCTTGATCACTCAGAACCCCCAAAGCTAATCTCCCACATTAAAATTCATCCAAACTCTATGCTATGTGGCTTTATTTATCAGTTTTTATTCTGTACTTATTTAGTGTATGGGTATGTGTGTGTGTGTGTGTGTGTGTGTGTGTGTGTGTGTGTATGTGTGTGTGTGTGTGTGTGCATGTGTGTGAGTGTGTGTATGTTTGCACTACAGTACACATTGTTTCTCCTCATATTATGGGGACCTAGGTATTGAGTCAAACTATTGGCAAGCCACTATACCTACTGAGTCATCTCTCCAGCCTCCATTTACCAAATTGTAAGAGGCTTGGAATATTGTAATTCTTCTTTTTGTTCAGAGAATGGTGTTTCTATAGTGACACTTGCCAGGAGATCAGTTTATGATTTAATGCTTCTTAAATGAGGAGGCAGACCTTGAGATTAAGGTCGTAATTGGCTGATGTTCATAAGATAAACTTTACAAATTTATAAATTTGTACGGTTATCCTAGAGTTAACAGGGTGGCTCTGGGCAATAAGGAGTGACCTTGAGTTAAAGAGTGAAATCAGGTAAATGTCACTGAACTCTGAAAAGAAAACAGCTCCACATCTACCTGAGATTTTCTCCAGCTATATATAAACATTACCCACTCTTCATAACGACAAAGTAGTCTAAGTTTCAAAGAGTGGGCTCATGATATAACTCTTTGGTAGAATACTTGCATAACATTTTAAAAAAGCTCAATTCAATCCCTAGCACTTGTATAAAATTGGTGTGGTGGCTCATGTGTGTTATCCTAGGGGATTATAGTCTGAAGGTCTGGCTTACACAAGACCCTGTTATTTAAAAAAAATAAAGAAAAGACAACAATATGAACCCATCAGGTCGAATAAAGTAAAATGTTTGAAAGCACAAATTATAATGTGTATGTCAAAGCATACAAACCACATAACAACCTTGCATATTATTAAAAGCAAATAAATAAACCTGAAATATAATAGTAGCTATGTTGCCAGAGTGCATTGATAATTCATCAAGTTCTACCTTCTGGGTTAATGGGTTACATGATTTGTTTCATTTTGCCCCCATATTTTAGATGAAATTATTATCTTATGTAAGCAAATATATATAGAGAAAACAATAATTTATGCTTATTAAAACTAAATGGAAGTGGACACTTCACTTCCTCTTGATTTTGTTTGATTAGCTTAAATCCATCCATATTAAACCTTTAACTCACAAAAAACATTCAGCCTCCTAGAAACTCAGAAATCTTGTAAAGCTCTGGAGACTTCTAATAGAAGTTGCCTCATTCCCTCCTTGTATAAGAATGTTTCAATTGTGTAAAGATAGTTGCCAAAATATCTGTCTGTATGTGCCTACAGTGAGCAGACCCTTCAGAAATTTAATGCAAAGATGAGTATAGCACATTCTATAGTCGTTTTAAAGGCTACAGATATACTACACAATACACCTTGTAGTATTTAAGCCTGTGTACAAAACTGGTTCCTTTTCTTCATATGTTATTTAAACAACAATTGATGCCAACTTGATAAAACAGAGTGCCAGCTTTCATTTTTATGTAACAGCCCTAAAGCTTTCAAGGAACCTAGATTGCCATTGATCAGTTAGAATTACAAAGGAGGCAGAAAGTGTAACTCAAGAGTGCTTGACTCTCACACAAAATCCCTGGTTGGATCCTCAACACAAAATATAACTTGTGTGGTGCTATAATCCAAGCTCTCTGAAGGTGGAAGGAGAGAGGAAGGGACATTTAAAGGTATCCTTGATTGAGTATATTGTGCCCAGCCAAGGCAACATGATAACTTGTCAGAAAAGAAGGAAAGAAAGAAGGAATGAAAGGAAGGGGAAAAGAAAAGACAGGAAGAAAGGAAGGAAAGGAGAAGGGAATTCATAGGAATATGTACTATTTTCTCTTTTCCTTGGGAAGAGCAAAGGATATTTTGGCTCCATACTGCTTCTTAGAGATCTTGCAAAAATAGTTTGAGAAATGATATTCTGGTACATTCTCAATAGATATATAACATGTGCATAGTACAAAATTAGCTTGCACTTAAATAGTATCAAGATCATAATAAACTAACAGCTTTTGTACAGGCTGACAGTGTCCTTCATGGAAACAAGTATTGTCAAGAGAAAAGATAGACATACAGCAACAAAAAATACAAAAATAAAATTAAAAAAATAGACAACTGTCAAAAATTTGAGAATAAAGAGCAGGTAAACCAGAGTATGGAATCAACAGTAAACTTTCTAACTTTGTTCATTGAAGTATAGCATATAAGAAATGACTTTATCATTAGTGGTAGTATATGATATATTCTTATTAATTTAGAGTGAAACCTGATGTTGGTAATTTATTTATAAATGTGTGAAGTCATTTACACTCTAATAATTCAGCAAAAATTCTGTGTGTAGGACAGTGACCACAATATGATTGAATAAATTTATCATATTATGGTATTTCATGAACCTAAGTCATCATTTATGTACTATCATTCAAAATCTATTGCAAATCAAAAGCCATACTTTGCAAATTACACGAAAATTGAAGTTTGACAATCAGATTCAAAAATTACAGTAAAAGCATGAAATTTTGTGAAAATAAGTTCCAGTGTTATATATGAATAGGTGATTTATTTTACTATATAGTATTCAACATCATGGTAAAAGACAGCATGAAATTTAGAACTAGATAATCTGAGCTCAGTCACAAACCAACATTTAGTGAATTCCTGGCCCTTAGCTTCATCACTTAAAGTGTATAAATTATGACTGAATCTCCCACCAGGGGCTGCTATGATGACTGGATGTATAAGTGAAACACAGAAGTATGTTTGTTATATTGTTAACACTCATGGACTACAGTGCTGTTTATACAATGAAGTTAGTAACTATTTACAATCAAATATGATCTCTTTTGTACACAGGATGTAGTGATGCTACATAACTCCTCCTGTGTCACATTCTTTGAGGAATAAACAGACGGTTCAGAAAAGGACACCAAGTTAGCATGTTTTATTTACCTATAAGACAAAATTGTACCCACTTCCAAAGTAAGCAATCTAAACAATAATATCTGATTTATTATGTTCTCTGTGACTAAACAGTTCAAGATGTAGCTGGGTTATCCTAACTGGAGAATTTTTTCTAAGACTATAATCAGGGAATCAGCTGAGCGTCAGATCCCTTCTGAAGGCATGACTCTAAGTTTCACCTCCATTATGCTTCACATACTTGAAGTCAAAGTCTTGATTATTCATTGTGTGCTAGCTTAAGGTCTGTCCGTTTCTTGCAGCACATAGTAGTCTAAAGAGCACCTCATCTTATAGGATACCTTTTCTTATAGTAAATAAGCAAGAGATCAAGAGTTTGCTGACAGGAAGGAGGCTACAGTATTTGTGTAACTTTCTGGTCTTGCAGGTGGCCCTTAACTTTTGACATATTCTAATCCTGTAAACTGAGTCATCAGTCTAGCTTCCAATAAAGAGTAGGAAAACATATGAAAGGCACGAATGCTGGTACGCATTCTTAGAGGATGCCTTGTATAAGAGGAAATGGAGCTAAGTTGTCTCCTAACTGTTTTAAGTGGTGGAAGACAAAAACGAATGAGTTTCCTCTACCAGGGTTTTGCTCCTCTGAAAGGAAACAACTGTATTCTGCTGGCTCTTCCTATATGGTCAAAGATATAACATATGATCTAACAAACTTTCTGGATCTGAGAGAGACTATAATTCGTATCTGTCAGAAGCTACACAAAACACTGGGAGAGAAGGTGACATCATTAAAGCACAATATGACAAGAGTAACGTTTACCTTGTACTCTTTTGAGCAACAGAATTTAATTATACCATCTCCATCTATTCCCAGTGAGTATTGGAGAGGCCCCAGAATATGCCAGGCCAAATTATACATCCTTGTAATAGGGATTATTTTACGTCAACTGTTGCTGAGTACCAGCAGATAGAGCAAATCACCTAAGCCTTGAAGCTTCTCCTAATATTTTTTCTTATGAGAAGTTAACATGTTATGCCACAGAAATCTATATTATATAAATATAAATGTAGAATTAATATTCTATAGGAAAGTTAATCCTAGATATTACTTTTACCTCCAGGGAAATTCAGTATGTAGGACAAACCCTTTCTTAACTGCTTTCTTCTCTCAATAGCAGCAGCCTTGCTTATTTCTCCTGTTTAGATTAACATGTTCTATGTGTCTCAGTCATTAGTCTAAATTCTTTAATTTTCATTCTTTTGAGAACTCCTTTTTTTCTGTTTTATAAACTTCATTATAAAAAGCATGCAAATGAAAAGACTACCAAAGTTAATCAGTTTTGAAGTCCATACAATTCAGTGAATTTCTGTACACTGAGAACAGATATGTGGAACAGAATGGCGAAACTTCAAATCAAATTTTATGCTTTCAATATTGCAAATATTTTATGTACTTATCCCTCAACAGAAGGAACAAAAATCATGACAGAATAATAACTAGAAAAGCAAAGTTGGATTTATTTTTACTTTCATGACTGTGTTCATGTCTTGCATTCCAGTATCCCCTATCCTTGTATATTTAGCCTCTCTTATTACTCTTTTCTTCACAATATACTAAACACATGATTATACATCTGTAGTTACGATTATTTCTTATCAATTTGTTTTAAGAATCCAGCCAGGGATTGTAGGAGGATGAACGGAAGTTTACTTAATTTTCCTGTGCTATCCCATAAAATACACCACGAAGGTTACCCACAATTTACACAAAATATTATAAGAATATATAATTTGGCCTAGCATATTCTGGTATCTCTCCAATACTCACTGGGAATAGATTGAGCCTTTATACATAAAATCTATTCCTTAAAAGAGTACCAGGTAAAAGTTACTCTTGTCATATTATGCTTTGATGGTGTCTCATGTTACATGAGATATGACTTTTCTCAACCAAGATAGTACGAAGTTGATAATGGGTAATTTTTGGAATCCTGTTCTCTTCCTTCCATTCAAACCTGTTCATATTTAGCTAGCTGCTGCTCATCTTGGGACCTTTAAAAGTAGTCAGATTTTCTCATTCTTTGCCTACATATGTGGGAGTAACGAGGTAATCCTGATTTTCCTCCTTTTGACTATCTCAATTGCCTTCCCTTATTTCACGGATTGTCTCCAGTCAGGATCTCCTCAGGGGAGATGAGGTCACCTCTCTACAACTTCCCTCCCAAGCCTTGGCTTCCTCTCTACTTACCTCAATTATTTTGAAAGTTCAATGTTTATTTTTAAACCCAATTTTTCACCATGATGTTCATGTAATGGCATATTTCATTTGTGTTCTCTTATTTAATGTAATGATGGTCTATTAATGGGGACATGGATTTTATATGCTACTGAAGACTACTCAATTGAAATCATGTTGGGATACTTCAGCATAGCTTCACTTAAGGAAGACATTTTCTTAACATTAACTCAGCATTATTTATTTTTTCAAGATACAATGATTCCATCCTTTATGAATTGGGTTTTCAAGTCTTTCTTTCTTTTTTTTTTTTTTTTTTTTTTTTTTGGTTTTTCAACACAGGGTTTCTCTGTGTAGCCTTGGCTGTCCTGGAACTCACTCTGTAAGGGTTTTCAAGTCTTTAATAAAATCGCATGTATATATCACATGCTCTAAGTTTAGATTTGTCAAAAAAATAAAAATTTCAGTGTATCTACTGCACTTCAAGTAAGGATGAGTAGTACTTATATTACTCTATCACAGTCTAAAACACATGTCTTTGTACTATAACATTTTACTATTAATAACAAATATATCTTCCACACGAGATTGAGAGTGACTATGGAAGACATTAGTGTTTCTTTAAGTTAAAGAAGACATTTTATAGTTAACAGTTCATGGCACCATACTTAGTTTATAGTAAACAGACATGAAAAAGAATTTCACATGTCGTCGCACTGGAGAGCACCTACAAAGAATCTATGGTGGAGCAGTGTGAGTGAAGTTCTTGAATGATCAGATTAGTCACTGACGCTACACTTTCCTACTTCACTCACTCTTTCTAAAGTAAGTCAACCGAGAACATAGGTGTATGCACACAGAAACCTCAGGGAACATGGAGGCACAGACACCTATTTCAAGGCTTGAAAGAAATTCAAGTGCAGAAGGACAAAGAAAAACACAATCGGCCATTATCATACATGGTCTTAATATGCATTAGTTTTCTTGAGAACTCAATTTGTGAGTACTTTACCTTATCCTTTAAAGATATTTTTCAATAATAGATTCTGTTCTAAAATTCAACATTATTTGAAACTCATTTCATTTTTTCTCTTCTTTTGGGAATATAAAATCAGATACATACTTATATATTATACTCACCTCTGATTTAACCATACAAGGTACATAGTAATCTGTATGAATAATATAAAATGCTGGTAATTTCTTATTATTTAGATTTTTAATTCACAAGATTTTTAGAACAGTTTTTTTTTTAACATAGCTTTCTTTAAAAATTCACACAAAATTCTCAGTGTAAGCTGTGTCACTATAGAAACCTGAATAAAGTAACCTGAAGTCAGGAAGCTAGTTTTGGAAAACATAGGAAGTAAATTATTATCATATACACCTTAAGCCCTCTAAGTAATTGAATCCAATCAAAACATGCAATTACGGTATCTCTTCAACACACCAACGAAAACATGGTTGACCCTATTTCACTTCTGGGAAAACAAAAATACAAAAAAACCAAAAAACAAAAATCAAACGTTGTTTTTTTAAAATGCCCATTGAGTTAACAGAGATTAGAACAGTAAACCGCAGGTAAAGGTTACCCGGTTTCAAAACTCATCCATTTGTGGGTCTTCATTTTTAACACCTTAGAAAGCTGAATGATTTTAAAGGGGTGCAAGTTATCATTTCTGTTTAATTCTTAAAGAGTGTATCTTTAAATAAATACTGTTTATGCTATACTATGCACATTTTCAATGATGCATTAACAGCATCCACTCTTTTGACTCCAGTATTAGATAAGCAACTTTTGATTGGCAATTCATCATTTGCCTCTTTTATTATACCACCTTCCACCCCCTGTTATTGTTTGGCATTCATTTAAAACAGAATGAGAAATCAGTTTGTAGAGTTTGTGGTTGTATGGTAATTTTGCTGCCCTCCTCAGGGCATCATTAAAAACCTTCACTTAGCTTGTCTCTCCTATCAGTCAGGGGTTAAATATAGAATCCTGATTTGACTTGATCCAACCTGTTGAGAACATTTTAGGTATATGATGAGCATCTATCAATGGCAACAATGTTTGTCTCCCTCCCTCCTCCTCTCCTTTCTCTTTCATCAGAGTCACTTGCTGCCCACTTCCCAGCTTTATCACTTCATCAGATTATATCATTGTAACCATTTAATTACTTCATTCCTATTCACCGCATTAGATAAAATATGTCTATTTTTAAAAATATAAAACCTCCTGGTGGTTTTTTGGCTTCATTTTATTTTGTGTTGTTTTTGTAGGAAAGCCAACATCAATGATTATTTCTCTTTATTTACTATCTTCACTTAGGTTGATAAATTTGGTCTCTGGTAACCTTCAAATACAGCAATAAATTTGAATTTTAGTATCATAATATGTAGAGGGATACTTCATTGTTGAATAGGATTTTGGAAACTCATCAAATTTTGTTGCTAAGACAAACAAGTTAAGTCAAGACAAAGTCTGTGGTCTAAAATAACTATAAAGAATAAGGAAGATACCAGGGGAAAGTGTACCAAATATTAGTAATGAAAAATGAATAGAATTTCAAATATATATTCTACTAATTGAAGTGGATTTTGGCACAATAAAATACTTAGTAATAACAGACATTGATATATATCATGTTCTTGTTTTATAGACTTCCGGAGATATGGATTGAGATACCATGAAATATACAAAATTATATGTAATATAATTATGAGGAAAATGATTTAAAAACCTCAGTAAATTGTGTTTTCTGCTGAAATACTACCATCTAACTAGAATCATAAAACTCCAATTAACCATCACCTATTCTGATGTATAAGATAAGAATATCTGAGTGACTCCAAAAATGGATTTTCCCCTGGGGTCCCATATTATCCAAGCACACACAGCCAGATCATTTTCTCCACAAAATTTCTACACTGTGCACATGACCTTTAATCAGGTTTAGCAATATGGAGGCTACCATTAGAATTGCTTCAACAAATTAGCTATTTTAAAAAGCTAATCCAAAAGTGTTCTTTTGAATCTAGCTTCCATCACTGTCAGAATAAAGTCATCTTATAACATTTACTATTGGCATAATTCTAAAGATACACTCTTCAAATTCGCAGATAGTTTTAATACTGAATTCTGAGAACAAACTGCTCTTTTAAAAAAATTTCCTGTACCCCTGGAGGGTATTTTATTTCATTTCTACTTAATGGTACTTTTTAATCATTGTGTTCATTAGGATAACCATTCTGGAAGCATAAACACATTCCATGAACTGCTTCAGGGCACAGATTACCAATGTTCTAATTAAAGATCCTGTTGACCATAAGCTAATTAGAGTGAGCAACATTTTAAGCATAGTACAGACAGTACAAAATTATAAATTGCAAGGATTAAATATGTGGTGTAGTTAGAATTTTATCAGGCTGCATATTTTAACATTAATATCAAAATATTATTGGGTTAAATTTATCCGTTTAAATGGATAAAAATGCACTTCTTCTCTAATTAATGGTAAATATCACACTTGGCAGAGACGTACTTGGATTCAAAAAGGGATTAAACTTTGTCCTCTGGCCTGACATGTTCATGCTTGATTTTCTTCCCACTGCTTCTTTCTGTCCTCCTTCCTTCTTTCTCCTTCTCTCCTCCTTTGCTTCTCAAGTTTTATGTAATAAACAGTGAGTTACAATCCTATGTAATTAATATAAATAAAGGTCAAACTTTCATATAAGGAATTCAACTGGACTTCTACAGGCTTGAATTAAACTTTCTTCTGGGGAAGGGGTCATGGATAATTATGAGAACGAGACGAAACAAAGAAATGAATTACCCTTTATTTGCACAAGGGAATGCAAGAAGACGAAACGAGTCACATTTATTTTACTTTGAGGATGCACTTCTAGCATGTGTTATCTTAGACTGAAATGTTAAAGGCTGGGAATTAGAAAAATGCACAACTGCATTTTTGCAGGTTTGGATCCAAGGTTTACCTCAAGCAGCTGTCTTGGTTAGTCTTTGTTAGTGACGTTAAACACTGACCCAAGGGAAGAAAAATTAATTTAAAAAAAAAAACAGCAAAAATGGACAAACAACAGTATCAACAATAAAATCCTTATACTGGCAAAACCTGCTTCTTACAAACATGAGATCGAAGAGGCTGGGAAATGAGGTGGACCAATCAGTACATCAGTCAAGATGCAGCCGAAAGTCAAGCGGACCAATCAGTACAGCAGTCAAGATGCAGCAGGAAGTGAGGCGGACCTACAGCAGTCAAGATGCAGCCGAAGGAGCTATGTCTCAGTCATCTTAGGCTCCTTAGCAAGTTTTGAGACCGACCTGGCACCATGACTTGGACTGTGTCTTTCAATAAAAGATAACAAAAGAAAGTAAACAATACATGCTTGAACCTCAGATGCGAAGGCCTGACAGCATTTCTTAGCACACTGAAATATCTATCACCGCACCATCACCTCAGAACTATAGGGTACACGATCGAAAACATCCTACAAATTTCACTGACTAGATCTTTTATATCTTCGATAAAATATATTTCTAAGTTTTTTTTATTTATGTTCTTATAGCTACTATAGATAGGATTGCTGTCCCTGCTCGTTGTTCAGTGCGTTCATTATTAATATATAAAATATTGTCTTTTGTGTGCTGAATTTACATCCTGAAAATTTACAGGACATGAGACTTGATTTAATTGTTTATCAGTAGAATCTGTGGGTGTATAAATAAACAAACACGCATCTCATCTTCAAACAAAGACAATTTAACTTCTATTTCATCATTTACAGGCCAGTTCTTTCTTCATCTTAATTAATCTTCAGGTGGAGGCTTCAAAGCAACATTGAGAGTATTAAAAATAATCTTGTTCTAGACAGTACCAGACATGTTTTCAGATTTCCCCACTTAGATGTCTCAGATACACCCCCAGTATCATAATTATTAATTCAAGATATAGGGGTGTAAGGAAAGTTTCAGTACGTAATTTTGCTCTGTACTTATTACCCAGAGGAACATTGTAAAAACATAGTTTCATGTCCCTGTGATTTACTATATTATATTTTATTTATAGATTTAAAGAAATTATTTTTTGATGGAGAGATTTCTTCAAACTTCACCCTGTCCCTTTCCTTGGGAAATGATTCTATGGAGAAAAGGGTTACAATAGATACTGAGTATAACAGGAAAATAAAAAAAAAATTGAATTTTGAAAAAATAGCTTAAGGAAATTATGAAGTTATTGTTAGTGTTCAGAAAAATCAGAGATACGTATTTGAGTAAATGATATGTGGACAGACGGCAGAGAAATATCACAAAGTCCAAGCAAGGCCTGGGCCTAACAAGCAGACGTTGCTCTCGACCCTCCATCTTTTATTCTATCTTTCCAATTTTCCCGTCTTTCTCCTTCCTTTTGACACTCCCTCCTTCCTGCCCTTCTTCTTCCTTGCTTCTTTTTGTAATAATAATACAGGTGATAAACATATTTGAAGGATAAATAAGTGAAAACTGAAGCGAGAGTGAGGATGACTTTAGTTTTCCTAAATGTCTCACCTTTACCTGAACATAAACATGAACAAGCTGAGAGTCGGCTAAACAGACAGACCTTTAAAAGGTTATCATAAGAAAAGAGTCGACTGTAATGAAAAGTCTCTGAGAGGCAGGCAGCAAGGTTTGAAGACACTCTATGGAGTACATGAAAAATACAAAGTGGTATTTTAATTTCCTAAGCTTAAGCTACAGAAAGTCAACTGACTTAGTATAGTCAATTAGAAAACACTCCCTCAACACAATAGTATCTATTGCTTTATAAATTAGTGTGGAGGTACTTAAAGGCCAGACTGAATTGCTGCCTTGTGCTTTGCGCAGCTCCACTTGGAACTACTCCTGAAATACAATGTTTAACCTTACATTAATGCAAACAGTTATATTTATCACAGAAAAGATATTGTTCCCTGGTTAATACAACTGATAAAAGTTAATTTGTTTGACTTGGCATTATTGATTTTAATAGGCAAGGCATATTAAGGAGAGTGTCATATCTATTACATATTACTTTCTGAGAATAACTAGATTTTTCAGGGCCAGATTCAGAGAAAGAAAACATGCCCAAACTAAGATTATTAGTAAAATGTGAAATGTTTGCCCTAAGTGCAGAACCTGTAAATTTTCACAAATTCTCTGTATAGACATGTTAGGAAATCTTCATCAGCATAGCAAATCATATAAATCAGAAAATTGTCATAGATAATTTGCTATATGCAAAGTATTCTCTCTCTCAATCTCTCTCCCTTCCCCATGTCTCTCTTTCTTCTCCTCTTCTCTCTCTCTCTCTTTCTCTCTCTCTCTCTTTCTCTCTCTCTCTCCCCACTTCCCTTGCACCAGTTACTTTTGTTTTGAAGAATATTTTCAGGAAGACCTATGTGGTTGGCAATCACAGAGGACAGACTTGTGTTAAGTATGTTGGTAATATAATTCTAATGTTAATGGGCCCCCCAAATTAGTTTCCATGAGAGGGTCTGTTTGTAGCTTCTGGGAATCTGCCCACAGTTAATTTTGATTGGTAAACAAAGATGCCAACAGCCAATAGCTGGAGAGGAGAGACAGAAGAGGGACTTAGGATTCCCGGACTTGGGATCTTGAGGAAGAGAAGAAGACAGACAGATACCACGGTGGAGAAGAGTGTAGGACAGGGAAGCAGAGCCACCATGTGAAGGGGCTGGGAGAGCACAGCTCAGAAGGCTGCTCAGCTGCAACAGGAACATAGAAATTAGTTAAGTGGTAACTCAGAATTATGGACAGGACATAGATTCTAGCAGCATGGAGGCTTGGCCGTTGCTCAGCTATTGGGCTGCTTAAGTCATATTAAGTAAAAAGGCTGTGTGTGCATCATTCACTTGGGAACATAAACCTTGAATCAGGAAACAAGTCGACATGCTGGGATTTATTTTAAAAAATTAATACTAGTAAATTAATTCTATTAAAATTAAGACCTATCTTATTTTACATCTTCTTGAAGATATTGGGCATGAAAACCTAGCGTGAGAAATCACTTGTGTCCTAGCTGTTGTTATAATGGTGGGTAACAAGGCTTGTCTCTGACAGAGGGATAAGGAATAACTTTCAAGTCAATGAAACTTTAATATGCTCAATTGTTAGCTGGAACATAGAGGGCCAACACTAGACTCATTGTAACTCTCCAAGGTATGTATAAGAGCACCACTGTATTTAAATATACTAGTCTTCATATATTGACTACTGATTGAGTAAGTCATGGAAAACCTGATATAAATCATTTAACAGCACATCAATGCAATGTGTGCTCAGCAGAACCACACTGACTCACACACGACTAAAGCTTACTTATAGGTACAGACTCTGTTGCATCACATGAATGAGCTTCTCTGTGCATTCTTTAGTCCAGTTATCTAATATGCACCTGAAGATCTTAGCACCTAGGCCCACGAGCAATACTAACTTAAGATTTCCTTTATAATAGCATACCTGGGAATCTTTCAAAATCGGTCATGCACACCTTGAAGAGAGATTCAGTTTTCCTAACTGACTCCACTTTGTCCCTCTAATCCATTTCCCCTGATACCCTGATTGATCTTTTTTTTTCCTACCTAGCTTATCTCACACCCCAGGAAAAGTGAGCTATGTAGAAAATCATTTCATGAAGGGAAAAGAATCTTTCTTTTGAAAATCTTCATGCCGGGAGGATGCCTTCAGAACCCCACTGAACTAAGCTAGGAATAGTCTCGAGGTAGGAGACTACAATGTACATATAGATGCACGGGCTCCCATGTTCTCTCTCCTCTACATGTTACTAGAACCATTTCTTAGTAGGCTCCTATGCCTACTGTACTCCTGTTAATGGCTAAGCAAAGCGTAAACTTTTTTTATGCTTGCCTTCTCTCCCTCTCTTTTGCTCTCTTCCTTCCTTTCCCTCTCTGTCCCCATTTCCCTCCCTCTGTCTCTGCTTCTCATTATTCCTATCTTTTTTAACCTCCCCATTCTCTTCCTCTTTCTTTCTATCTCCCTTCAGTCCTTGTCTACTACCCTTGCCTTCATCCTCTTTCCTTTCACATTTTCTCTTTCTTTAACCATACTGGACACCAGCTATAAGGTTCTAACACCTAGAAAATTAAGAGCCCTGGAAGTAGCACAGTGGACAACCATATTCATGATGTCCTTCTTTAGCTTTGGGAGTAGCCTGTTAGTGGCCTTGGAAAATGGATTTGCAAGTACTCTTTCATGGTGGCTCATGGTGATTGTCAAAGTGATGAGATTTAGAATCGCCTTGGAAATAAACCATAGGCTATATCTGTGATGGATTGTCTAGATTTGCTTAAGTGATGTAGAAAAACATGCCCTGGCCATGGCCAGAACCATTACATGAGTTTGGGGTTTGGAATAAACAAAAAGAAGAATATGAGTTCATCACCAGCATTCACTGATTTTTGTTTCCTGACTGGAAATATTGCAACCAGCTGCCTGATTCTCTTGCCACCATAACAGACCACCTCAAATTGTGAGACAAAAAACATTTCATTCCTTTATTGTTAAATATTTTGTTATATCAGTAAAAGGTAATTAAAATACTTCCTCTGAGAATTTTAGCAGAATTTTAAATTGTATATAATTTGGTTCAAAATCAATCTATCTCTCTCTCTCTCTTTCTCTCTCTCTCTCTCTGCTCTGTGTGTGTGTGTGTGTGTGTGTGTGTGTGTGTATGTGTGCCACATCATATATGGGGACCAGAAGATCACATTCAGATTTAACTTTTTCTTTCCACCATGTAGATCCCAGACATGAAATTCAGGTCATCTTTCTTGGTAAGAAACCCCTCTGCCCACTGAGAGGGCTACCTCAATAGCTTAGTATTCATTTTTAAATATTGTGTAAAATTCATACATCAAACAAATCTAGTATGAAGTGGAAATTTCTGGTTCATTTGGAGACTCAGTTGTGTCATGTGATGTACTTCTGGAAACTCTTATGATAAATATTTTCATAATACTACTACTATAATAATAATATTTTGGCTAAAGCAGACAAATGGGAGCATGTTCGCAGAGAACAGAGACATGGTATTTTTCTGGAAGCCATGTGGGAAAAGACCATGTGATATTTTGCTAGAGCAAACACATGAGAGGACACATGATGTTTGGAAAGGGTAAAAATATAACCCAACAGACAGTGGAGGATACTACATGGCATTGGTTTCCCTTGGTTTCTTTGCTGATCTTCCTTTGGCCTGCATTTGTAGAGAGAAATACACCAAAGAATTTCCTGTGGAGTTCTGGAAAGTTCTTTCCAATTCCACAGTGGACTCGGGACTGACTGGCAGAGCCTCCCTCTTTCTTCTGGATCAAACTGCCATTGCTGATTTGTGAACAGTGCTTGTCATTGAATCAAAGCTACTGTTGCGGATTCATGTAAACTGAACTGCTGCTATCCTGTCATCAAAGATTGGGATTACCCCAAAGAATTATTTCTAAACAGGTCCACATCTCCCTTTTGCCCTACTAAGCTTTCCATTGCCTCTGGTGGGTGATGGGCTAGAAGGGAGGTTAAATCATTTAAATACCCTTTCTAAACTAGGTTTTGAAAAATATAAGATTATTACTAGTATGTGGCTGCTTTTCCCATAATATGATCTCACCCTCTTTCTGGTCTGCACTTTCACCTGAACCCATGGCAGATCAGCAAGCCTGCCATCACACCCCCTCCCCTGCCCCTGGTTCCACAAAGCAGATCTATCTACTAGGTCTGCCATATCCAGAAACACAGATCATCGTGCCTGTCCCGGGATCCCAAAGCCAGCCTACCTCCTAGGAGGTGTGTCCTAAGCTGGTACACAAGGACACAGGAACTCAGGAGGCCAGCTCTAACCAGGGACACAGAAGGCCTACACTAACCAGAGAAAGCACTTCCTGCTTCCCAGAAGGCTTGCTCTAACTGGGGTCACACAGCTTTACCTGCCTCCAAGGAGCCCTCTGCTCCAATCTGAGACATTTAGGCCAGTTAACTCCAGAGACAACCTGATGGCAAAAGGCAAGCACAAGAACATAACCAAGAGAAGTCAGTGCAATTTGGCACCATCAGAACCTAGTTCTCCTAATACAGCAAGCCCTGGATACCCTATCATACCTGAAGTGAAAGATTCGGACCTGAAATCTCATTTCATGAAGGTGATAGAGGCCTATAAGGAGGATATAAATAACTCCCTTAAAGAAATACAGGAAAGCACAGGTACCTTGAAGAGTAAACAAATAAATCCCCTTAAAGAAATAAAGAAAAATACAATCAGATGGGTGAAGGAATTGAACAAAACAGTCTAAGACCTAAAAATGGGAATAGGAACAATAAAGAAATCACACATGCAAACAACCCTAGAGATGGAAAACGTAGAAAAGATATCAGGAGCTACAGATGCAAGCATCACAAAATAATTTCATGGTTTTTGGTGACCCTGATATAGAAGGAACTGTCTTAAAGGGTCACAGTTTTAGGGTGTTTGAGAACCACTGCTCTAAAGGTTTAAGGAAGGGCCTGATTAAATGCTTCTTTCTATAAGTTGCCTTGGTTACAGTTTCTCTCCATAGCTGTAGAAGAGTAAACAAAACATATATTAATTATCAAAGCTACAGAAGGAAAAATAAATACACAAAAATTTCATCTCATAGAAGTTGAGAGTAGGGGATAAGGCGATGACTCACTGGGTCACATGAAACCCTAAGCCCAGATCCTTAGCACCTACATAATGGAAGAACCACACTGAACAACTGCGTGACAATTTTTTTTTGTTTTAGTTTTATGAAACCAGGTTATGCTAGTCATGGGTATTTGAAAGAAAAATCCAAATATGTGTACACTGTGATTTCAGATGATATGTATGTTCCAAGCATCTTTATATATAATATCAGAGACTACAGACAACTCAAAGGTTTCTGCACTTATTTACATTAATGAAAAGGTATTGACCTGTCATTATTTGTAAAGTAGACTTTGCTGCTTACAAGGATGGCATTCCAAGTTCCTTTTCTACTCTGCATTGGGTGCTCCTGAAGGTGATCCTACGGCCTCTGTACTCATCTCTGATGTGTACATTTTACTCAACGGTCCAAATGTCTTTCATCTCTGAATAGCTGAGAATTAGGACAATGAGGTGATGAATTTTCTTGGAGCATTTTCATTGTTCTGAACCATTCCTTCATTCAATATATAGTTCTGAATTGCTACCAAATGCAAATCTCACTTTCTAAAGAATTTAATTAACTTTGTGTATGTATATGAAGCATGCATGCATATAAGACTTTGTCAGAGAATGCGGGTAGATAAAGCCCATAGTGCAGGTGTGGTAGGACAACCATGAGTGTTGGTGTTCCTCTGCACCTTGTTGATACAGTACCTGTTTTACATCTCTTAAATACTGCTTCTGTCAAGCTGGCCAGTGAGCTTCGGATTTGCTTCTATTTACCTCCCTTTTGCCATTGGCTCACTAGAAATATAAACACATTCTGCCATCCCCAGCCTTACTTGTCTTCTGGAGATCTGAACGTAGGTCCTCATGATTGTACGGCAAGTACTTTACCCAGACGGCCAGGAAATAGGGATGCAGATGCAGATGCAAAAATAAATGACTATCCTATCAAATCCTCAGAGATAAACTTTATTTGGGCAAATGAATGATGAATGGGAAAAAATGACTTGAGCTATATAACATGTATGTAAAAGAATTACTAGATTTAAAATAAAATTCTAAGAGCAAGTGATTCATTTTCCCATGTAATTTACAATAAAGAGTTAAGGAAATGATATAATAGTTTAGTCAATACATGAATATTAACACTTTTAATAAGTTTATTTCATTATAAAATACCTAAAAGATCATTCTAACTTTAATTAGGATAAGACAGAAAGAATATAGGTCACTAAAATGAAAGTGATTTCCCTGGAGGGAAAATAAAGAGCTTAAATAATCATATTTATATTTATACCTCCTTTAAAATAACAAAACATACATAGAAGTGCTTACTTCTAACATAGTCTAGAAGTAGTTTTAAACTCATAAATATCCTATTAAAATTAATACTGGCATTCAACAATTTAATGCAATATGAAACCCTTGTTTAATTCATTGTTCATTTCACAAGGATACCTCCTATCTGAAATGAAGTCAGCACATGCCATCTGTGAACTGTACTTGGTCTTACTTCAAGATTCTTATAATTTCCCAAACGTGGAGGTTTATATTCAGCTAGACTGGATGTCCCCAGAGAGTACATGATCCTTCTTTCCAGTTCCTCACACTAGGCAAGCTCATTATCATGCCTGGCTTTTTACATGGTGTTGGGGATCAAATTTCAGTCTTCCTGTTTGCTCTGAAACTACTTAACCAGAGGAGCCATCTTCCTAGCTCCTGTGTGTAGCTACTTATAGGGGCAACCTTTCAGCCTCCGATTCTGTGCATTCTGTTTACAGGTGTTCTTTGTCTTCATGTTTTGTTATGTATATCTTGGAAGAACTGCACAAATATTCTTTCGAGAGACTAACTGTCCTATCAAATTTTGAAATGTTTTTATGATAGAAGTGAAAGTTCAAGGCATATCAGGAATATTAAGTTAAACAAAGTGTTAAGGTAAATAAGTTTTGTTTATTGAATATATTCTCAGGTATTTATTGTCCTTTTATTTATTTATTTCTACATACTGATTAGACATCACTAATCATCTTTAGAATGTAGAAGGAAATAGAGTTGATCGTGAATTTTTTAATTGATTTTATTTTCAGAATATAATAATAATTAGCTGAGAGGAAGTGAATATTGTGAAGGATATACAATCCTTGTTACATCTATTCGACTCAGACACTAAGTTATAAGAAAAACTATAGGCCACTTGTAAATGCATCTCAAGTTAACAGGCTGTGTTTTAGAAACAAGGCCTTGGGTTTGAGTCCCAACAGTGTATACAGCCTATAACCACAAAGCCCAGAACGTAAGACCAAAGAAAGGATCGATTCAAGAGCATGCTTAGCTATATATCAAGTTCAAGGTCATCTTGGGATACATGCAATCTTAAATAAATAAAATCTTAAATCTTAAAATAAAATAAAGGGCAAAAACATATTTTAATAAAACTAGAGATATAATGACATTAAAATAAATCTCACTTTCTAAAGAATTTAATTAACTTTGTGTATGTATATGAAGCATGCATGCATATAAGACT
>NW_022196899.1:17764592-17775142 GCF_008632895.1 Mastomys coucha
AACACATTCTGCCATCCCCAGCCTTACTTGTCTTCTGGAGATCTGAACGTAGGTCCTCATGATTGTACAGCAAGTACTTTACCCAGACGGCCATATCCCCAACCTAAAATAGTTCTTATTTCTAAAAAATGTGAAATGGATCTGGATATCAGGTGCCTGTTTCAGGCAATGAAAACAAGATTGCAATAAAAAATAAAAAATGTATATGTTAAATTCAATATATATGCATATATAAAAATATCTTTTAAAAGCTATTTAAAATTATCTAATGTTTAATAATTATGCATATATCTATGTTTGAGAAATGATATAGGAATGCAACCAAATAAATTATTGCTCAATTCATATTTTAACCCAACTAAACTCTTTTAATCTTAGAATTGTTCAGTGAAGCATTTATCTATAAATACATGCTTTATTGGTTTTTAATGTTCTGGGAATTAGTGAAGAACAGATGTCAAAGCTATATATTAAACATTATTATCGAAATTTGCTATATAAATGTTTCACAGAACATTATTTTTTTTTTTTTACAACACAGATACATTGCTATCTACAAAGGTTTACTTGGCAAGAGCTTTTCTTCCTCAGACAACAGCATGGGTTCATCCTTCAAACTCTTGAATTTCTAAGGAAGTATGAAATAGTGTCCTGCTGTCATATGAACTGCTGTCTTATGAAAAGATTTCCACATGTCTGACTTCGCTTGTTTATCTATTTTTAGCTGAGAATCTTTCCTTGAACCGCGCTCAGTGCTTCTCCAAACAGCAAGAATACATGACAGAACTTCATTTCCCTCTGGCGTTAATGATCTCCTAAATTAAGAGTTTCCTCTGAAATGCTTAAGATTCCGTATCAAAGATAGGACAAGACACAGCAGTTAATCCAGAGGGCAGGTGAACAGTGTGGTAGTAAGTGGGTTAATCAGAAAAGTAGAGCACAGAAGAGCATCCTTCAAAGACGGTAAGCTCATCAAATTGACAGGTGGCATTGAAACTCTGGCCATCAGCTCTGTGCCACCCCATCTGCCCTCTCATTCCAACCCTGCCCTCATATTTTGATCCAGAAACCAGGCTCGTGTCTCAGAGAAATTCATACTCTGCTACTCTCTGAGTCCTATGCAAGCCAGGGTTTACAAGACAATATCATTCTAGGATAAAAGTTAGAAATGATTAAACCTCAGCCATTTAAGCCAGATTACCCATGCGTTTGAAAGTTCTTAATTCAAAAAGTATTAAAGTACTCTAGTAGAGCTCTATATTTCCCTGATACTCAGCAAATGTTATTATTAAGGAATTCAAATGAATTTTCATTATGAACATTTAAACATACAATTATGTACTAGAATATTAAATGATCTTCCCAAATAAATATGAATTTTTTGAGACAAAACATTTGTGAATACTCACATACTTGAGAAATAGATATGATATACATTTTTGTAGAAAACAAAAGACATACCTACATTTATGTTAGTAAATTTAATTATGTGGGAAGAAATATATACCATGGGTGAGCCTACTATTGCTTCTTGCAAAATAATTTGGGTTTTAAAGTGCTTCCTAAATATTTCTGTTTGCACTCATATATAAATGCCTTTCTCAGCCTCTATCAGGGTAGTTTTTGTTTGCAGTGGATAATGGCTTATGTAGAGAGTTGTAACTTATCACAATACTGAAAATAAATGACAGTTTACTATTGAATCCAATGAAGAGAAATGTATGTATATCCAGAACCGAGGATGGGAAGGAGCGGTCAGCAGACATGCTGTTTCTCTCTTAAACTCACAGCAGATGGGGCTATCCTGCAAATGTCCTTCATTGGGCTTATCAGCGTTGTCAATGGTGGGGAGAGGCTCAGAAGGACACAGTGATGCCTGCCGAGCGATAAACAGCACATGGTTGCAGGAGGAAGGGAAGTGACACTGCTCAGTGTTCAAGACACTACTAAGTAGATACTCTTGCTACATACAGATTCAAGTAACCCCAACTGCATTAATGAACAAAACAGAGAGACATGAGAGTAGGGGAAAACTGGGGTCATTTAGGAGAGGAAAGAAATAAGAAAATAAAATTGGGGGTGTGTTCAAATATATTAAATATGTTCATATTATATGAACATATATTATATATATACATACACACACATATGAATCTGTGAAATAATAAGTACATTTTAAAGGACAAACACATTTTTAGAGAATAAATGCATTTTTTCAAAAACAAGAAAGGCCAAATACCTATTATAAAATTTCTATATATCATAAGAAGTATATAAAAAAAAGATTGCTTCTTTTTTAACTGAGGTTTGAATTTTAAAACAGAGTTGAATACTTTTGCATAGGAATACTTATCAACAGTAATGTTTTAAAATATTATCTATGAAATAACTTTAAATCAGAAATAAAGAATGTAAAAATTATTCCACTCCTATAATAATGTTTATAAAATATTAAATTATGTTTTTTATCTGAAGTTTATAAAATAGGTATTATGTTTTTATCTAAAGTAAAGGACAAGCAAACTATAAAATAAAATGAAATGAGATAAAACATTTTTAGGTTGCTGATTAAAATTACTAGCATTTTCTATAATATTAAACATGAGGTTTATTTTCAAAGTAATGACTTGAACACAGAAAGAAGATGTTAGAAATTTTAAGACGTAGTGTTTAAGTTGTCCTCAACTAGATCATACCCTATTCAGTTTTCTGACACAGAGATTCTGTGTTCTGTAGATGGAAAACATACCAGGCAAGCATACATTGAATAACCACACACATGGCATCAGTAGCCTTATAAAACACTCAAAGCTCCAAAGCCCACATTGCTAGAACGGAAGTCCTGCCTCTTACAACATGGCACAGTTGTCACTTCCTTGAAAAGAATACAAGATTTTCTCTTCTCTTTTTTCCCTGGGTTCATTTAGCTGGTGGCTTGTCAAGAAGCAGTATGTATCAGACAATGGTTACAGTAAAAAAATTATGACATTTTCCCTCGTGTGATATTGTGTGTGTGTGTGTGTGCGTGTGGGCATGCTTGTGTGATATGCATGTTTGTGTTGCATGCACATATGTCTATAAGTTTGTCCAAACTCAGACGCATGAAGAGGCAAGAAATTGATGTTAGAGAAATTCCTTTCTTATTCTGAAATTTATTTTGAGGTATAGGGTCTGTTACTAAACACGAAACTCCCCTTTTCAGCTACGCTGGCTGGGTATGAGCTCTGGGTTCACCTATCTATGACGCCCCCCCCACACCCCAGTGTTGGAATCGCCCACATCAACAGCTATCCTACACTGTTATTTCGGTGCTGGAGATTAAAACTTTACTCTTCTTGCTCTGCACCCAGCATTCTGACCCACTGAACCATATATGATATAGGAACCTTATATGATATGTAGGCAGCCATAGGAAAAAAAAAGAAAACCTTAATTATAAAGCAGCAAAAGCATGTTTCTTCTGAAAAATAAATCCAGCTGCAGAAAAGCACCTGACATGTTAGCTGTTAGATTGTCTGGAGAAAAGGACATACCGATTAGATACACACACAAAAATAAAATGCACATGGTAGGTAGGGTCTTTTGTAGCACAGGTAATAAGGTAAAGCAGCCAACGTATATAAGTCAGAGGTTTTGTTAAAATGGAAAACTTGTTGAATTTGTTAAATGTTAACAGTTTACATGTTATTTTAAAAAGTGTTCTATTTACCAAATGAGGACTCTGGAGCTCGAGGCTTTGTGGTGAAAACCCAGAGAGGCAGAGGAAGCACCCAGCTGACCTTCCTACTCCACCAGCATCGCAGAAGGGAACGACTCCTCTTCTTCCTCCTTCTCCATACTGCCTTACATACCCTTCACCTCAAAGATCCCCCTTTCTCTTTCCTGTCTTGTCTTATGTCTACTCTCCGTCAACTGAGTGCTTGCTCTGCCTCTTGCCCTGTGGTTGTCTTTATTTCGGTCTGGTTCACAGAACGCTCTTGGGTGAAGGTTGTGTGCTAGGGCTGAGAGACCCCACTGGCAAGGTTTTCCCAGTTCACAGTCTTGAGGCTCACAATATGATCAAATATCTGGCAACATTTACAATCTTCATAAATTGGATCTTATATCTTGTTTCTGCCTTGACTTTTTCCTCGGCAATTTTAATTTACTTTAATTTAATTCTTATTTGTGACATTAACATGTTACTGGCAGTGGCTAGTATTCCATTTTAACCCCTAGCCATACATTACCAATCTTCTCTTTGCTTTTTACCAGCTGGCATTTTGATTGTTTCCAACCAGAGGCTGTCATTATCAAGTAAACTCATCTGAGTTGCATATTAATGCCTTTATAAATAAAATTTTTATTTGTCTTGATAAATACTTAAGCCTTCTAGACTAAAGTCTAAATCTCTGGTAATATAAATGGTCTGGTGGCAATTCACTGAAATGACAAAGACATAGTAGGACGGCCTGGTATGGCAGGCATGTTCCACACCTTCTGGGTGTTTATGCAGTTGGTTACAAGTCAATTCAAACAAGTATTATATTTAAAAATGGCTATTTTTTTTTACTCTCTCATTATCTTTCTAAAACGGTGATAAAATAATTATAGGGCATGCTTCCCTATCTTAGTTTTCTTCAAGAGGAAATTCAATAGTTTTGTCGGGGTATATCTTAAGTTTGAGCCATAAAGTTATCGAAGATAATTGTCAATTTCACTACATTACCTAAATAAAAATGCAGGAACTATAGCCCACAAGGGGGAATTGCCAGTGTTCAACTAGACAGGATGTTCTATCCACTTCCCACCATTATATGGCAACTTAAGGAAGACATTTGATCTTGGAGAGCCTGTGATGCTCATCTTTATAAAGACAGAACCAATGCTCAGAGCTGCTATGATTGCTTTATCCCTGAAAAGAGTTCATTTAGCCAAGATCTTATTATAACTCCTAATATTTTTATAGGTTACAGCAACAGAATCTGTTTGATTGAACATTGATTTTCCTCAACTTAAAAAAAAAAAGGATATAAACTGTATTGAGTATGGCCATATGCCCAGGAACAAAAATTCTCTGATGAAACTCCATTTTAGCCAAAATGAGGTATAAAATAGAGATTGTTGAAGAAAAAGTTAAGGAAAGACCCTCAAAGATTCATCATGAGTGGACATGTGTCTGGTTTTTTCCCTTTAAATAAAAGCTTTAACTTCAGCCTACTCCCACAAGAGTGGGGAAATGTTCATCATTGCATATAACTTTGGGGACACTCAATAAATGGCAAGCTTTCCACTTTTCAGAAAGTAGCCCTCTACACATCTTAGGGAATTTCATGTCTAACTGATTTTCTTTAAATACATAAAGACACACACAGACACACACACACACACACACACACACACACACACACACACACACACACCAAACAAATACCTCAACAGCTGCTACTATTGAGAATAAACAAGCATATTTGTGTTGGCTTCTGAAAGCCCAGATTGAGTACGCTCAGGATTCTGTACGTGTTTGACCAATACCAATATAGTGTACAATTTCTTGATGCAGTCTTCAGAATATGAATGGGCTTGCTAAAAATATGGCAACCTTTGAGACAGTAGCAGTTGAGTAGAGCCTGCAGGGCAACATGTCAGCTATGCTAAATGAGATCTGTCTATGAAGCTTGGGGAAGAAATTAAGAGAACTAAATCCTAAGGGTAATTCCTGTATCCTCCAAGATACGGTGGCTAAACTCATTTTTAATTAACTGTATTTGCCTATCTTGTGTGATTGGAGGGATTTGGCCTAGGGATATAGAACTATGTATGTTGCAACCCTATGGCAATATTTCTTCTAAAAATTATTAGTGAACTAGAGGGAATGTTCTTGTGGATGTAGTTTTGCTAAAGGTCACAGACAACTTCCAGGTATTCTGTATCTTAAAAGATAGATGATAGCCATTTTAAATGGCGATCAAACTATTTTCAAGAATTTATGTACAGAAAACAAATTGCCTCCTAAATGTTGTCATCCATAATGTTAGCTGGTGCTCTCTTTGAAATTCTGAATCCAGAGTTCTATGAAGCTTTAACTTGAGGATAAAGTAAAGTATAGAAAATAAAAGAGTAGACTACGGCACATGACTGTAACTATTATTTGTCAATGTTTTCTAGCCTAAATTACTATTTTGGAGAAGCTGTGACTATTACTCTTTCCAATGTGGCAAAGTTGGAGAGCGGTTCTCATTTCCAATGGGTGTCCTTGTCAGATACTTCAGGGCCTGTGGACACAACAATGTGTCCTGGTGCTAAGGAACAAAATGTTCCAGGCTAGCTTTCAGTTGAAAGCAGTGAAGTCTGCAAAAGCCACAAACCTTACTATTTTGAGTTCTCTGATCCTCTGAAGATGTCAGCTTGCTTTCACTGTCTATTTGATGAAAGAATGTGAGAATGGCAAATCAGTACAGCACTTAGACTCCAGTGCTGAGGTTCTTCATGAGTGACATGTCACCGCAGGACTGAAGTTGGAGGTGGAGGACAGTTTGTATATTATCAATACAATACTCCCAGGCACTTGTGAGGCTCCAGGGGACTCTAAGTCACAATGAGATCAGAACCAGAGCTGAGGACAGTCTAGGCCACTTCTCAGCTAGGCTTTAAGCCTCAAAAATTCAATGTGTAAATGAATGTTTCCACTATTTTATTGTCTTAGGAGTTTTCAAAGTAATTTGTTTTATTAATGTTTGTTTAAGTGACAAGAATGACGATTTACTCCTTTATAAGTTTCTAGAGACATAGTTAATATCACACACCATAAAAATTTATTCTTTCCATTTTGTTCAGTGATTGGATGTGAGCCATGACTAGGCTAAAGATCGCTGCCTTTATCTTTTCTATATAGGCTGACTTTGTTCAGGGACATGTCCAGACAAGAATATCTTAGATAGCATGTAACAATATTCAATATAATCTTAGCCCAGCACTCTTCAATTTCACACCTGTGATAGGTGGATTAACTCAATTACTTTCTAGAGGTTAAGAAAAACTCTACACCATCCTTCAGACTGGGAAATGGGGCATTGCTATCCAAGCAGAGTGTCTTAAAGGCACATGTTCAGACAGAGGATTCAAGAGGAAGAGTTCTATGTAGCTAATAGTGTCCTCAAGAGTTCTCCCCTCAGATTCTCTGATGGTTCTCAACCGTGTATTTAAACTACCAATCAGGAAATATGTTGCCAAAATACAGTGCCAATATTGCCGGTATCTTGGTTCTAGCTTAGAAAATACCACAAACAATGATATATCCACAGAAATATGCTTTGCTTCATGAATGCTTCTATGGACCTCTACTATATATATAGTTGTCCACATATCATATGTATTTATATGAATTAATGTATGTATATATAATTATGCATTATGTATGTATTATTATATTTGCCTGAATATATATATACCTATTATTATAGTTACATATATACATCTCTTCTCTCTATACACACACACACACACAAACATACAAACACACATAAACATAGAGTATATCTGTAATAACCCACAAGTCCACTTTACAGAACTTGTTCTAGGTCAAAAAGCACATGGACCCAAAAATCACTGCATAATTATGAATGGTATGCTTTTCTGTTTAAAATAGTCCAAATGATGACATGCAATCCAACAAGCCATCCATCTAATCATCCCAGAGTGAATTTTAGACTTGGGACTGGCACATAGCACACAGAGAGTAGTTCTACTGGACACAGTTTTCTTTAGGAACTCTGCATAGTGTGTTTCAGTGAACAGAATCAGATGTTCAAGCAATAATGTTTTCTCTCCATGCAACATGGAAGTCATATAGATATACATAATAAATGTCTTTTAAAGCTCGTGCTTTATTGTTCGTTCTCTACTTTCCGTGTAGTGATTTATGATCTGCCCTCTGAGGATACTCCTGACTCATTTCATTTTCTTTACCCAGTTATTTATACTTGGTTTAATGGTAGGCAATATTTGCTCATTTGCTCTGTTAGATGAGAAAGAAGATGTCATTACCTTAGAACATGGAGGAAGAGGTAGATGGGCTGTGGAAGAAGAAGGCATGGATCTCAGGTGCAACACTTGTACAAACCATTTCATTCACTGTAGGCTATTTGGCTTAGGGAGTATCTCAGTGTATGAATTATCTGAATAATAACTTAAAGACAATGGATCTTGTAATGTCACCCCAAGTTTATAAATCATAGTAATAAGATACTTAAGACTATATGAATTTCTAAGAACCCCAAATCTGCTACAAATTTTTCACACATTCTCTGTAGCCCCTTTATCTGCTTCCACATTTTCTTTGTTTGACTTTAATTTTTACCTTCAGTTTCCAGGTGTGATTGTAGTTCTGCTCTGTTTTATCCAAAGGATAAAGAAAGATGTTCTGATATTAACAAATCAGAAATGAGGAGTATCCTTACTTTTTTCTAAGATAAGGAAAATATACCTTGGGGAAGACATACACTAATTACATATTTAAATAAGGCTTCACAGAACTCAAAACCTTCCACTGTTGAATTATACCTACAAACAATCAAAGACACCTGTAATTGCTTTTATGCACAAAGAAGCAAAAAGAAAAGTGGTTTTGTGTTAATTCTGAGCAGATTGAAGTCACAAGTCTTACCAGTTCTCACCTTCATCACTGGTATACTGATTTCAGTGAGAGAGAATCTCAAAATGCATTGTTTTATTTGTCCAGTTGTAGTTTGTGAACAAGTGTACGGTATTAGGGAGCTCAAGGGAATACCAGAGTTAAAATTCTAGCAATTTTTTAGTTACCAACTGAAAAGGTTGTTAGTTCCTTTTAAATGCTCTTATAATGGCCATATCTTTTTCTTTTAAATGAGAAATACCATGTTAATTTCATGAGAAATGAATTAAATTATCTCCACAAAATAATAATTATAGAGATAATTAAAATGAAAAGATTTCATGTTGTGATTCACATGTACTTAGTTGTATCTTGCTAGTAGAGCATTGGGAAATAATTCTTGACTATAAGGAAACCGTTTATTTGTTTGTTTGTTTTTCAAAGCTGGGTTTCTCTGTGTAGCCCTGGCTGTCCTGAAATTCACTCTCTGTAAACCAGGCTGGCCTCAGATTCACCTGCCACTGCCTCCCAAGTGCTGAGATTAAAGGCATGCGCCCCACTGCTTGGCTTCTAAAAAGCCTTGCTAGAAAGTGGGAAACAGATAAGAAGAGGTAGGATGGAGGGCAGAGGCAAAGATGGAAGGGCTCCAGTATCATGGGGAAAACCGTCCTTTTTCTTACTGTAAGGTATTAACTAATGTTTATGATGTTTTAATATAAACCTCAAAAAGTATTTGACATAAGAAGAAAAGCCACAATACTAATAGAGAGTGGATAAAAACACAGCAAAATCCACAGCGTTCCAGGCATGGTCCTGGATTGAGTTGATCCCAGCTCTCAAGACACAGAGCTAGGAAGTTCCCTTTGAATTCTAGGCTAGTTAGGCCTATGCTGTGAGACTTTGTCTAAAAAACACAACCAAACACATAAAGGCATTTCTTCAAAACTAAACAAGGGTCTGAAAAAGAAGGAAGTATAAAGATGTAGAAAAATGTTACACATATGTAATATAGGAAAAAGTGGCCTTTTCCTTAAACCATACATGATGATGAAACTGTTTTATGTATGTATGTATGTGTGTGTATGTGTGTGTGTGTGTGTGTGTGTGTGTGTGTGTTAGACTTCAAACAGAGCTGTGACTTTAATTAAAATAACAATTAAATGAAAGTGTTGTACCCCCCAACCCCAATTACTGATGCTAACCACCTGCATTAAAGCTTTACCAAAGGCACTCCAGTGTTGTGTACCGATGGTTTGCCTCTGTGTTTCTTCCTGTAGAAGCTCCCATTTTTCCCACAGCAAGTGCAATAAGCTGCATTTTGTCCCCCTGCAGCAAGGGAAGGGCTCCCTCACCCTCCCTGGCCACTCAGTAGGGAACCCAGTCTGGCATTAGAATGGCACTACCCATTAAACCTCTTCCCCCTTAATGAAAACATCCCAAAGAACCAAATGATAGCTTGAGACAGCCTCCCCACCTCTGCATCACCAAAAGCTAGCTCTCTTTGATAAAAGACCAAACTCTCCAGGAGCCTGTCCTTGGGACCTTAAAGAAATATCATAGAAAAAAGGAAGACAGAGGTCACAGACAGTTATGGATGGCCATAAAATTAGTTCCTGATAACTCCACAAGAGACACTGTTCTAATCCCCCTCCCAGCTTCATTTCCTCGCATCAAATGATATCCTGTTTAAGTTACAACCTATACTGCTTCCACTCCCCTACGCTCTAAGCATCCAAAGAATTCCTAACTACACTGTATATAAACTCAATGCTTTCCTGAGCTCCTCACCCCATACATGCACCTGCACTGTAGTTGGGGGTGGGGGCCTTGTGATCCGAGTCAAGACTCGAAATAATAAAAAAGACTCTCGCAAGTTGCATTAGACTTCTCAATTCTTAGGCTTGTCCGAGTCTCACTTGGACTCAGGGCATAACAAAAG
>NW_022196899.1:17775152-17789750 GCF_008632895.1 Mastomys coucha
TGAGTCAAACAAACAAGCAAGTTGATAAAGGGGAGGAAAAAGAGACACTGAGTTGGGGACAGATGATCACCTGGATTCCCAAGGGTAAGATGGAGGGAACTGACACACCTGGGGGAGTTACTTCCTGCAAGAAGATGTCATCAAGTTAAGCAATTTGTCTCAAAGGGAAGGAAATGAAAAGCCCTCCTGAACCAACCTAAAGCAGCCCTGAGAACTCCATAGCAATGCGCATCACCTTAGGTGGGAAAACCTCTTCTTGTTTCAAAGGGAAGAGAGCAGGTTAATGGTGAGAAAGGGATCACACATTCAGAACCTTTCCATAGCTGTCCTGAGAAGTCAAAGCACTATGGAACTCTGCACAAATTAACATTGTTCATTTAAATTAAAATGTTAATATAACCTTGTATACCCAACCAAAGTAATATCCAATTATGTGAGTCAATAACATTTCTAAAACTACAGTGCCTCAATTTAATACTTCTAACTCAGCCTACCCTTTCTTAGAATGTAATTGAAATTTTGTTTATTTAAAAATTAAAAAAAAAATTAATAATAAGGAGAAAAGCATGGGGCCCAACAAGAGAGTAGTAAGAGGAATGATTTATGAACTGTTATTTGTGATGTTTCTGGTTGTTTTCAGATTTGAAAATGGTGAAGACAAGGAGGTAGAGAGCAACAGACCAGCAAGAGAACGTCTCCAGGAAAAGCAGTCGCCTTATTTGTGTGCAATTGGATGATTCACAGTGAGGTTGAAGAGTTGGGATGGGTGGAAGCTCACAAAAGGAATGAATGGAATTAGATTGACATTGTAGCTAATCTGTGATCCACTGATGCCTGTGCAGGAATAAATACAAAATTACTAAATACTGATTAGATTAAAAGTTGTGAAAGAGATGACATGATGAGCAACTGAACAGAGTGCAGCTTGTGCTAAGTGATAGCAATGTGAAGGATGGACACATTTTCCCCGTTATCGTGAGATCTCAATTCAATATTTACAAATTTCAGCCTAAATGCAGCATTTAGAAATGCAGTTAAGTAGGAGATATATGAATAAAAATAGTTTAAGTGGTTACACTTAGGATACAAATAAGGCACTTGTTCAAAGGGCTCCATGTAACTTGCTTATTGCTGCCGTGCCTCCTCTTTCTTGCATCCTGCTTTCTTTCCTTGTACTCCCCTGCTTTTTTGTTCAAAGATTGCTAGAACTAACTCATTTCTTATCTATGAAGGATGATTCAATCAAAAACTAAACAGCGAAAAACCTTGTAATACTTAGTGATGCCCATGATTTGTGCGATTCTCTTCTGGAAGAATCATGTTTTCTCATTTCATAAGAATTCTGAAAAGGAAAGAGACTATTTCACAAGTAAAGCACTGTTGAGATTTTTCACAAGGGTATTAAAGACACGTACAACGCATAAATAAGTATTTAATTCATGAGGTGGATCAAACTGGGTCAACACTACTGTTTCTCTCTTTCTTCACTAGATAGGTGATGCATGTGGGGTTGAAAGTGGATTCTCCTTCCTCTTACCCATTATCCACCCCCTGTTGTGGCTCATGCCAAGGAGTGGCTCTTCATGATTGCCGTTGTAGCTGATGTTCTAATTACAATGGAGAGTCATGGCATATTTTTCTGAGATGGTCTTGGAAACATATCATTAATTCAAGTGCCTATTTGCCTTTGGCAAAAAAAAAGAATGCAGTGCCTCTCCAAGGTCATTAGTTTTCTGGGAGGTCACTGCAGTAAGCTGCATAATTATTAACTAATTACTCTAAAGGATGATTGCATATTGGAAATAATTGAACTTTTAAGAATAATGAAATTAACTGGCAGTTAGAGGCTCCTACTTAGGAGATTATACAAGATTGGTTGGTGTCCACTTACTGCTTGCAAGGAGCATTAGCACAGGAAAATTAAATTCGCACTGACAACAGATTAGACATGATGTTAGAAATGCTGGCACATTTCAGGAGCAAGCGCTGAGGGAGTAATGATGACACTGCTGCTCGAGATGGAAGTCTTTCATGCTCCCTATGGCAGCAATTTTGACAAAAGTTTACATCCTTGCCTATTCTTTGAAGTTGATGGGGTTCGCTCTTTTCCTGGAACAATTAGCATGAATGGACAGCCTTAAAACCCTTTCATCAATTATGTCCACTTTGGGAGGGTAAAGGTGTGGTGAATTGTTCCATTCGTTATCCTTTTAAGTGAGAGGTGTGAAGCAGTGATGCTTGGCAGCACAAAAAGGAGGACTTTTGGATTCATTCTTGCCATGAAGGACGACACAGTTGTGGAAGCCAACAGAGTAGAAGAAAACTGCATGCCACCACCAAACACCATACATTTAACATGGGTGAGGGGCTGGAAATGGAAGAAAAATGCTGAAGAGGAAGGTCAACACAAACCCATTGGTGTGGGATTCTTAAAGGAGCCTGATATTTTATAAGCTAAGAAATAAACTTAAAATTTCCAAAACTCTCAAATCTTAATTTGTATTGAGAGAAGTGATAATCTTACTTAAGTTACAGGATCACAACAGAAGATGTAAATGAATGATGTGAATTCTGTTTGATGCCCCCCCCTCTCTCTCTCTCTCTGTGTGTGTGTGTGTGTGTGTGTGTGTGTGTGTGTGTGTGTGTATGTGTGTGTGTGTTTGTGTGAGTGCTCGCACATGCTCTTGGATCTTCATGGACATGCAAGGAGGCCAGAGGCCAATCTTCTTGGCTTGGTGTCTTCCTAGATTGCTCTCTATCTTATTTTTGACACATGGTCTTCTTTGAACCAAAACTTCACTGCTATTTCTCAAGATGGCAATGAGCAAGCCTCAGGAATCTTCCTCCCTCTATCTTGCCAGCACTGGGATTATAGGTGTGTGCTACAACACACAGATATGGCATGCGTACTCAGATGCAATTCAGGCCTCATGGTTCTACAGGTAGTGCTTGACTGAGACATGCTCCCAGCCCCTGGTGTATACGTCTGTGAGTTTGCCAGAACACATCTGGCTATTGTCTTAAAAATAAAATTAGATGGGATGAAATGCCATCCTCGTCCAGTTCTCCAACTAGACTCCACGAGGTGGTAATTATTTCTGAAACCAAAACTAATAAATAGATATAAACAAACACAATTCCTTAGGAAAATCTAACATACTATAATAAGAACACAAAAATGCCTATTCTTAACCAATGCAATAAGGTAGAAAATATGGAGGGAAATTACTGCTTGCCACAACTACAGAAACATACATACCATAAAGCTGCATGCGAACTCATGACAGCAAGTGAGCTGAGAAATACGAATCCTACAACAGAAAGTTAAAAAGCTATTCTGTTATTCTTTATGTTGCTTAGTTGTAAGACCTTTATTTTAAAAAAAAGAATTATTTTAGAAAATTAGTTTCCTTGGGAATTTTCAAATGTACTTCAGCTTCAAAGATTCTTCATGAGATAGAGTCTAACCCAAGCCCTTCTGCTGGCTTCAAGCCAGCTTGCCTTAGCTGAGAGCTTTGCTGTTCCTGAGTGTGGTCTATGTCATCAGCAATTCTGGTGGTGACAGCTTCCTAGTGATAGGACTTTCTGCTTATCCGCACTGTCTGCAGTGCTGGTTCAAATTAAGCCAATTTGGATTGGAATACCTTTGCACAAAATACTTAGCATGGACCTTTTTTAAGATTCATATCCTGAACTCTTGCCTTTTTCATAGAACCACGGAATTATTAATATTTGATGTAAGAAGAAGGATAAAATATCTATCTCACTGTTTGCACTGCTTTACATGGACAGAACCTGAAGTATAACTCAGAACTCTGACTCATTAGTCATCAGACTAAGATCTATAGTATGACAGACCTTCTAGAAGGAGTGACAGCATGTTTGTAAGATAGCAGCAGACAATTACCTTTCAAATCCACATCAAACCATGAGAATAGGGCAAAGAAGCAAAGCTTAGAGAAAGTGTATTTCTCTAAGCTTTTAATTATACCTGTTTAATTATACCTTTCAATAAATATCTGATTAGTCCATATATTGATGGAAAATAGAAAATATTATTATAAAAATATTGGCTAAATTGTTTCTGATTTTTGTGTAAAGAAATACTTTTATGTGGTGATCTCTGAGTTTTTCATGAAAAATGA
Organism: Mastomys coucha; assembly: GCF_008632895.1. NCBI lineage: Eukaryota > Metazoa > Chordata > Mammalia > Rodentia > Muridae > Mastomys > Mastomys coucha. The sequence goes on from NW_022196899.1 coordinate 17,779,298, forward strand.
AACTGATTTAAGACGACTTGAGCCTAAATAATATAGCAGCATAAAATGTCATTCTCCCACAATGGATCTTTGTGACCTATTCTTTAGTGTAGATTCCATTTCTCATTTCTCAAAGTGCAAGCAGAACATAGATTCCAGGTGGACAGACTGTGTCTATTAAAGTAAGCCAAGTGGAAGAAAAAATATCACAGAAGGGATATAAAAATGTTTAAAGGGAAATTTTTCACTTTAAAAGAGAAGTTTCCATTACTCACTGAAAGTAAAGTGGAAATGATTGACCAGGAGAGGGGCATGACTTGAAAATAAGTTAAGCTCCAGGACTCTAGTGAACATGAGGAATCTGAGTGCTCTACATGCTTCAGTCTGCAGGAAGAGGAATGGCAATAGTCATAGGAATAGTAGTAGTAGAAGAGGAGGGGGGAGGAGGAGGGGGGAGGAGAAGGGGGGAGGAGAAGGGAGCAGGAATGGGGAGTTACTTGAAAGCTTTTTATAGGTGAACAGATCAAGGTCCACTAGAATAAATTTAGTTGCTCTAAATCCACAGCTGAGCAATAGCTCATACATCTGTCACAGTATTTCATCAGATAGCACATGTAAGTCACTTTTACCATGATGATTTCAAGTCTTTCAGCTAACTCTACACTGTCCTCATGTTCTTGCAAGAATACCAATTATAGCCTGTGAAGAAACACTTCGGGACTACCTGCTTTCTTTTAATACAAATGAAACTATCTATCTTCTCTGGCACAGATGACTCCTTGTACATGAGTGACATTTCTTACAAAGCCAATAGCTGACACCCTGAGACATTCTATCATGTAAAATCTTTACACACATACAAACACACACACACACACACATGTAATTTCCTTTAACACCATTCCTCTAATGTATGAATTATTGTACCTGGGCAATACCTGATCACTTCTTTTCTTTCTTCATTATCTTTTATTCACTAGTTCTTTCCTACATAACATATCATTCATTAGCCATGTGCCACAAAGATTTCACATTGCTTCCTATCTGGGAAGTTTTCTTTAAACATGGCATTCTAGGTCTGGAAAATGACTTAATAGTTAGAGAGTGAGTTTGGTTCTCTGAAATCCATTTCAAGTTGGGCACTGTAACCCGTCTGTAAGCCTTGTGCTCTTACAGGGAGATGGGTGACAGATACCTTGAGAATATCTAAATGCTTTTGGATTAGATATACTGGCCTAGGTAGTGGTCAAGAAGAGACTACTTCAAACAAGTTTGAATGCAAAGACCAGAACCTGATATTTTTCTCTCACCTCCACATGGGCTTAGTGGCAAAAGCACACTCGAACTCCAACATACACACACACACACACACACACACACACACACACACACACACACACATGCACACACACACATACACACACATACACACACATACTCTGCATCACACCACATCATGATACATTTGATACTCTTTTATTAGCCAAACAATACAGATAAAGGCTGGAATGTAATGATGGGACATAGGTCCAAGAAGAAATACAGTGATATGCAAGGTTATGAGTGACATAGAACTATGGTTATAATGTTGAAGGGATTTAATAAGAATGCAAACAACATATACTCCTTATGTGTGATGTCAACCTTTTAGCTATTATGCGATCCAACATGCCAGTATTTCCATGTGATTCTTGGTTATTACAAAGACACATATTTCATAGTTTCAGTCTTGATTTCTCTATTTCATAGACAGAGAAGCTATTTTTATATGCTAACAAGTTTGACAAAATCTGTTGAGTGGATAACTTGCTATATTTGAAAGCTAGATTTGAGGGCACTAGAATAGATTCTTCAAAATAAGTGGTTGTGAGATTTCAAATCTTGTCCCTTTCAAGCCAGCCTGCCCATAGATCAATAAAACCGACATCTTCTTGGAAATAGTTTATCTATGACACTCAGTAATAGGACAACAAAGGGAAAAGCGAGAAGGCAGCTCTATCACCCAGCAGCCTTTCTCCTTAGTGAAGTGCAGGGTAGGGCGTGTCTCAGTCTTCTCATGGACATCCTTTAAAGCCACAGCAAACTAGATACAATATATGTGGAAAGACTGCTTTTTATTGTAAGGTTTGGAATAAAAATTGAATAATTATGGGATCAGGGAATATGCAAATCATGGATTAAGTAAGTGCTGAATCAATAATAAAATTTTGGGTTGGGGATTTAGCTCAGTGGTAGAGCTCCTCAGCTCTGGAAAAAAAAAAAAAAGAATAATAAAATTTTAACTTGAGCTTTCTATAATTAATAAGATTGGCATTAGGTTAGTTAATTGGAAGTGAAATGTATAAGGATTGCCAAGGAACAACATAACCATGCCCAAGTACATGTAACACACACACATACATACACACACACACACGCACACACACACACACACACACGAGAGATGTAAGCAAAGAGTTCAATAACATTTTGAAGTAAATAAAATACATTACTTCCTCTTCAATTTTTCTGTTTTGTCTTTGTTCTCTCTTTTCCGAGTTGTTTCCAACTTTTCTCTAAAATATAAATTTGATTTGCTGCTTTGTCAACTGACTTCTTGTTATGATACTGTTTATAGACATTTCTATAATTTCTCTATCAAGGCTCTCGGACTTTTAGGGACATATCAGGGAGCTATAATTTGATATGTGACAACAAGAAACATAAGTGAATATGTGATAGCTCTCAACTAACACAATAAGAAATCTGAAGCATTATTTTAAGCCTACCTTAACTGTGGGCTTAATGAGTTCAACTGGAATTTGGGAGTAGTACATTTGACAGATGGTGTCTTGGTACATTATCATTATGGTTCCTTTGTGAAGTCAAGTGTCTGATTCCATTTATTACATTTCACTGATAACAATTTTAAGTCTCATCCCATCTTCTTTATGACCCCACATAGTGGCAAGCTAAAAGGTAAGTTCAGTAGCATGTTCTTTTATAGATAAAAGTTTGAACTATAGCAGGGGTCTCATCTCAACTCCATATCCCAGCCAGCAAACAAAACAAAAGAAAAACAAAACAACAACAAAAAATCACTTTTCTTTCTGATTCCCATCTGCCATGTATGATCTGCTTTAAAATATCTCCTTTCAACACAAGGTCCCCATTGGAGGAGCTAGGGAAAGGACCAACGGAGCTGAAGGAGCTTGCAGCCCCATAGGAACAATATGAACCAACCAGTACCCCTAGAGCTCCCAGGGAATAAACCACAAAAGAGCACACATGGAAGGACCCATAACTCTAGCTGCATTTGTAGCAGAGGATGGCCTTGTTGGATATCAGTGAGAGGAGAGGCCCTAGGTCCTGAAAAGGCTCAATGCCCCAGTGTAGGGAAATGCCACGACAGGGAAGTGGGAATGGGTGGGTTGATGAGCCGGAGGAGGGGGAATGGGATGGGGGTTTTTGGAGGGGAAACCAGGAAAGGGGATAGCATTTGAAATGTAAATAAAGAAAATATCTAATAAAAAATTGAAACTTAAAAAAAATACACCTCCTTTTCCAAGAACTATTTGTTCTAGGTATGAGTGAGTCAAACTCGTTTCCTAGAGGGGCAGAACTGATAGAAGTAATATACAATAAGAGGGGAATTTATTACATAGATTTACATAACACATTTTAAATAGTTCTATTCTAGTCACATTTAGACTGATGATACTGATAACCAGTAGTTTCTCAGTCTATAAGATGAGTTCTGTCAGGTGTACTAATCGACCACTGAACTTTGGGAAGATTTCTCAAGAGCTGCTTGTCTTTAGTCCAACTGGGGAACCTCAAGAACTTCGGTTGTGACCACAGCAAAGCAATGAGAGATCCATGGAAAAAGCAGTGGGGTTGAGGGACTTGAGAGAGCTACGGCAAAAGCAGTGGGGTTGATGAACTTGCCAATAGTTTCACACTCACAAGTGAGGAGGGAAGGGAGAGATGCAAGAAGAAAAAATATTTCTCTTGAACTTCCTTCAATATTGCTGCCATAGGGTGATATTGCTAATATTTAGAGGTTGATCTTTCTGCTTTGAATAACCAAATCCAGGAAATCTCTCCCAAGTATGCACAATCGTATACATTTTGGTTCATTCCAGATCAAAATCAAGTTGAAAATCCAGACTTGTCCATCAGAAATCTACTCTCTCGTCAACTTGATACTCCATCTTCTTAGAGCATACATAATTTCTAAATAAGTACAAAGGCATAATTCAATTTAACATGATATTGCTATCATACATAAAATTACAAGTATACTAATTTTTCCATAGAAGGGGTTCTCTTGAGGAATACTTAGTCTTTTAGCATTACATCACTTCAAGATAATAATACAAACTTAAAATATTTTACCACTGACATCTGATATTATTGTATTCATGTATGTGTGTATTTGTACAATCATATTCTTAGAAAAACAGGCCATGTCATGTTGACTGGAATATAACTATTTTCTTGATTACACTTGTAATTCTTGTACCCTTACCAAGATCTCCAGAGCATTCTGAAAGGATCATATAGAGACTAAACAAATTCTGACTTCTCTTCATTGTGGAGAAGCAGTCCAAATCCTCCCTCTTAGATTGGATCAATCATCCCTTTGACACCTGTATTCAATTCTGATCCTGTTGACTTATGGGCATCAGGAGCCTAAAGTACCTGGGAAAGCCTTAGTTTCTAGTTCAGTGGAATTTTTGTCATGCCTCCTTGCAAAAGCACTCCTACCTCTGAACCTAAAACACCAAGGACAGAACAGTATCAGGTCATAAGGCCAGAAGAGCATAAGGTCATAGTGACTGGAAGTAAAATTATCTTAGTGGATCACTAGCAGTAACGATGCCATTCCCATCTTCACCCTTGATTCCAAGGTCCAGGATTCCTGACTATAAGGGAAAGACTCAAATGATATAATGCCTTCAGCCCTGCAGCAACTCTCTAAATTAATACCACACATTTGGGCACTATAACCGTGTCTTTAGAAGGCTGTTCCAATGTCCTGTTAAGTTAGGTACTTTAAGATGAGAACCATGGTGAGGACACTGAATTCCTAGAACACTGCCTGCACTTCTTAGACTGTGAAGTGAGTTCCTTTGATGGGTATCCTCTGACCTTTCTTTTTGAGAAAAAAAGCTCTGCTCCCCACTGTGCCTGTCCCACATCAATGTACAGGACCCTTATGGTAGCATATAATTCAGCTTATATTTCTGTCTTTGTGGCTTTATTCTTGATATATGTGTTAGTTCCTTTGCTTTATATTTTACCACATTTTTGATTGAGCATACACAATAACCAGAAAACAGAGAATCAAAATAAAAAGGAAGGCAGAAAACACATAAGATAATCCACTAAAGTAGGAGAGAGTAGTATTTCTGAGGTTATTACTTTCTTGATTGAAAGACTGTTTCAAGGATTAGTAAGGTTATCCATTCTTTGTCAATCTAGTTAAAATTTGGATTTTAACTTGAAAGCATGGGAAACTAAACACATATCTTTAGCACCTCTTGCAAAGTCTCAGGGACTGTTAAGGCTATGTTTGGGAAAGGACAAGGATGTTACATATCTTTCCATCCACCTTTCTATTATGTGAGGCACATTTTCTTAACCGCTGAAAACAACTAGACAAAACAGGTCATCATTATCATCATATGTCTATGAAATAGAACCAGGGATGTCTCCCTATACTGGAGATAGAACCAAGGACTTCTCCACAAAAGGTCACTTCAGTCTTGATAATTAGACCCTCATGATTCAGAGAGGAGGGGCAGTATGCAAATATTATGTCCTCATTCATTGCTGACTCCAGACTCATCAGGTTGCTGATACAGTTTGAACAAAAGGATACATGCTCACCTGTCATACAAATAGTATGAGTTTCGGCTTTACTGAACTTCTTGCTCCAAAAACATATATTAAGTCATATTTGTCAATGTCTCTCCTCCTCCTCCTCCACCTCCTACACACACACACACACACACACACACACACACACACACACTTAAAGAAAAAGAAACGGTTTGAAACAAATGATGTTATTTTTATTAGAAAGAAAAGTTTATAAGAGCGACTTCTGCATGGAGAGTTCATGCTCCTTGATGGACCTCGGTGTTCCTTACACACAGTCAGCACTAGCCATCTGAATTCAGCAAAGGTCTTTGGCTCCTACGACAGTTTGCACTATGCATATTTTTAGCAATATTTGATCAAGAAAGTGTCTGTTTGTATGATGAGGATTCTCTTCCTTACTTTGGGAGGATGGAGCTATGGTGGATTAAATAACAATGACCCCCATAGGCCCACACTATTAGGAGGCGTGGTCTTGTTGGAGTAGGTATGAGCATATTTATGTCACTGAGGGATGGGCTTGAAGTTCAGGAGTAGAAGCCATGCCCCTTGTCTTTCTCTCTTCCTACTGCCTGCCTGATCCAGATATAGAACTCTCAGTTCCTTCTCCGTGTCTGCCTGTGTGCTGCCATATTTCCCACTGTGATGATGATAGAGATAATGATGTAATAAACCTCTGAACCCCAGTATAATGTTTTAAGTCATGCTATTTTTATTCATTTGTTTATCTATAGCCTGACAACACAACTAATACACAGGACTATTAGAGACAATTGTATAAAGTACTGTCTATATGTTTATGTGTACAGAGAAAACTATATATTTACCTCATTGGAAAAATTCAGAATAGTATTTTATGCATGCATTGATATTTTAAACAATTTTATAATTAATAATTCCATAACTCTCATAAAGTCAATGAAACATATTAATGATAGAACGAGTGGGATTATGTACCTCAAGTACATGTGAAGGTGACCATGCTTAGGAAGAGCCATATGATGTAAGGTATGCCCATCAGACTGTCCTTGAGCCCCATTGTTAATGTTTTTACAAGAAGAGACATAAGGCAATATCACATATGAAAGGAAGATGAATATGTGAAGATGGATCAAAACTGGAAGAGACAAGGTCAGACCAGGGGCACCACATATTATAGACATCCACTATGGGGTAGAAAGATTGAAGGAAGAACACTTCTGTAGTTTCCAAGGGACAGGGCCTATGGGCACCTAGACTTCTGAGACATCTAGCCTAAGTATGAGAGAATGTATGATAATGGCCTGTTCAGGCAACCTAGGCCCAGTCGAGTAATAGGCCTAGAACCTTGGAGCAACTTCTGTTCACAAGGGATGGTAGGTGTTGGACCAGAACGCCTGAGTCTTTGGCCCCTGTTTCAGTCACAACCTCTCACAGCTTCCTCTGCAGGAAATTCATGTTCTATCAGGTAGACAATGCCCCAAGTTCCCAGCATTCTAACTGGATCCTACCCGCAGTCATCTCACCACAGCTAGGCATGCATCACCCCACAGATAGCCATGCCTCATAAAATAAAAGGGGCAATTCGCCTCTCCCCTCTCTCTTGCTCTTTGTCCCTTCTCTTGCCTTCTTTCCTCTCTTGCCTTCTTCCTCTCCTGCTCTTTTTTCTCTTCTCTTGCCTTCTCCCCCTCTCTCTTTTGCTCTTCATTTTCTCTTGCCTTCTTTCTTTCTTCTCTCTCTCTCTCTCTCTCTCTCTCTCTCATCTTCTCTTCTCCTTCCACTCCTTTCTTTATGCATGACCAGCCTAGTTTCTATTTCCTATAATAAAATATCTCATTTATGCATTGCCTCCTTTTTAACTAATGCATTGTGCAGCTCCAGGTAGCAGCAGCAGAGAGCCCCAGGCTGCAGGAGAGAGCCCCAGGCTGCAGGAGAGAGATCTGGGTACCACAAGAGAACACATTCCTAGTGTTTTAAAATATTAAAATTATGTTCATTTATTATAAGAATGTCATATACATGCTCAGGATAATCCTCTGTCAATACTTCAATTTAAAAGAAGAACTTCACTGAACAAGGACATGTATTTTTTATTTAGAACTAAGATTTCATGTGGCAGAGAAATGACTCAGCAGGTAGAAGTATTTCCTGCTACATGTAAGAACCTGATTTCTATCCTTTGAAGCTACCTGGTGATAGAGAAAGAACTACTGGATGTTTTCATTAATAAACCATAGAATTCATTGTGTTTAAGGACATGCACACGCACACACACACACACACACACACACACACATACACACAACATACAACATATCAGTTCCTCAGCTGGTCTCTTGGTAAGTCATAAAGCTAGTTGCTTCCTTTTCTGAGTGTTTTCTAGACCAATTTCATTTCTTTAATACACTTTTGATATAAAGTCCTGATCAAGCAAGCACGGAGCTCCAAAGTGCATCACATTTGCTCCATCATATCAACCTTGTCATGATGAAGAGAACAGAGTTTCCTATGATGTTAGATACAGCTTCTTTTTTCTGAGTGGTGCTTATCAGGTTATTATGGAGTATAAATTCATCCAAAACAAAACTACCTCTCCTTGCTCTGAGAATAATTTGGAATCACATAGAGCTGACATAGTACATTTAGTTTTAAATATCTTTTTTATATTTATAATCCATAGCCAACTCATACCATATCAAATCTTTGTCTAAAACACCAAACTTGTTTTCCCAGCTGTAAGTTTTGGTCTAACTAAGTAGGAGATTTGACATCTGTGACCTATTTGGTTAACTAATCTCTAGATCATACAAAGAGCTGTCAGCACTATCTTTTGAGGAACTAATAATCATGCTGAGGTTACTTTGCAAGCTCTGAGATCCTAGCCTCTGGGTGCCAGAGCTGACACTTGTGATGTAAGCTCAACGTGCTAGGCACGACTCAGCCTTCCTTGTCAGAGGCTACTTGGCATGAGGAAGCAATTTGTCTGCTGCGACTCTCTTTTTCATTTCCTAAAACTGTTGAATATGACGCTGCCCTTAGTAGACTGATACTGCTGAAGCCCAGCATGATGACTTCTGGTACTTAGTAACTGCAAGGGAAAGTGTTTGACTGGTGAAACAGCTGTTCTACTCACGAACACTGTTAAGTTGCATGGATGGACTTAAAGGAGTTTAAACACATATTGTCCATCCAACAATCTGTTTAAAAGATCAGCTTGCCTCTTGACTCCAAGCCAGTCAAGATAAGCCTCTCAACTGCAGTTTCTCCATCTGTAAAATGAGAAGCTTCGACCAGCGTTTCCATAGCCCTAATATCGCGTGACTTTAATCATTGTGGGAAGAGTGAAAGTTGTCATTGTCTTTCTGTCATTTGTCTCAGAGTCGTCGAACCATTTTGACTGATGGTTTTAAATGCCTCACATATGTAATTGATGTGAGCTCTGCTTTCCCAATTGTTTATATCACTTTTATTTTGTAGTGTAGGTATATAATGCTGCACCAAGAAAATAAAATAAAAGGGAAATCCCATATTTATAGTAAATTGAAGTACTTGGGCTACTGGAATTATCTATAAAATGTCAATAATTAAAAAGAAAGCCTACTTCATATTTCTGTCTAAAGAAACAGAAACATTTGTGAAAGCAACTCAGTCCATAATAAATGGTTAACCAGACCTTGTTTTTTTAGAACTCTTTATACAGTAACAGCTTCAGTCAAAAGTTTATGTCCTGACAGTTTTTAATATCCTTTGCTTTGTTCCAGTTCTCAGTGAGACACTAGCCGCCTTTGTTTTTCCATTTTTCCAGATAATCAGGAAAGAAACTGATGTGGTCACACTCCATAATTATCAGGTAAAAAATGCAAATGAAATACAAGTGCATATACGCCACCTATTTTAAAGTCATAACTGCTAAACAAGAGAAAGAGGTGGAAAAGCCTTGTGTGGAATGCATGACCATTGCCCACTTCCTGTGTTATTTTATTTAAATGTAGCTTTATAGCTGGCCAAATGACATTACATTTACATGAGTACTTTTAGAGTTTGCAGTAGTTATCTCCAACAAAAGAAAAAAAATCTCAGCTTTTCTCTCACATTCTATTGTCAAGTATGTGGCAGTGTGCATTTCTGAATACTACTATCGAAAAGTTCATGTTCTTATTGAAAAGGAAATTAAAATGATTGGAAACTTGACTGTGAGGGTCAATGTATGCTGCACCCTTGAAACCTTCAGGAAGCTAATAATAAATGCCAACACAACTTAACTGTAGACTTTTTTTTTTAATTTCACATGCATTGGTGTCTTGCACGCATGTCTATATGAGAATATGAGTTACAGACCATGAACCATGGGTGCTGGGAATTGAACCCAGATTCTCTGAAAGAACAACCAGTTTGCTTCACCACTGAGCCATTTCTCCAGCCTCTTCATTCTAGACTTTTAAATAGTCTAGTTGAGGCCATCTTCATTTCAGAAATGAGATGATTCTTGGCATTTGATACTCATGTTTTCATACATTTATTTAGTAATTTGGAAGCTTCTTTTCACCTCATGGGAAATTAACTGAAAAAAAATTACATAATATCTATCCAGATAATTTACAGGACTTTTTCAAATGACATTTTTTTTTTT
>NW_022196899.1:17789760-17804992 GCF_008632895.1 Mastomys coucha
TTTTTTTTTTGTCAGATGATCAGTGAGTTCTCTGATATCTGACAAGGGATTTTCTAAATCTGATTTTTAGGTATAGTTCTCTGTAAAAAGATGCATTTCTCAAGGCAATCGAAGCCCTTGGTAATAGCCACCAATCTCTAACCATATTTAGTTACAGTACATTCATCTTTTTTCCGTAGTGTTCACGTAGCTCGATCTTATTTTACACACACTATGTAACTAGGGATGACTTTGAATTCCTGATTCTCATGCATCTTCTTCCCTTCTTGCACAGCCTCATGGGTGCCACGAGAGGGCATTCCACCAACTGAGCTATGCCCACAGAGCTCATGACATTCACTTTTGCTTAGAGCTAGTTTGTCTCAGTACCACATGCTAGATGCGGTAAGGAGTTCAAACTAGTAGGTAGGGCATTGTCCTTGAGTATGTAACCACGCCAGTCACTGTCTTTTCCGTCATTCACTGTTTACCCAGAAGCAAGCGGAAGTCATGCTCCCAAACGTTCTTTCCAAAGTGGAGAACTCAAACCCGTTTCATTATTTCAGTGCAGCCGTGGAAATTTAAAACAGAAAAAAAACCTCAGGAACTCACCAGGTCCTTTGGACTTTTTCACGGGGCACTAGGGAGCTGACACAGCTGGAGGACACTGGAAACGGATCCCTGCACCCGCCCTCCCGGCTACCTATCTTTGGATCAGTGATTTTACTCTGTGGGCCTGCATGGCTCCTCATTATTAGTTCTGCTAACTGCAGTCTTTCAGGAGTCTGCTGAAGAATGCCTTAGAGCTGTCTGCCAGCGCTCAGCTTCAGGAGCTCTGTTCACACTCCTGGGGGCGGGGGAGGGGGCTTTGCTGTACTGCCGGAGGCCATCCCTGAGGCCCTGCTTCAGAGCCTCTTTCAAGCCTGCCATTCTTCTAATTACCACGCTTGAGCTCTATGTAACCCCAGAGTCGTTACTAGGCTACCCTCCATGATTCCAAGCAGTAGCTTGTGGGGTCTCTGTGTGAGGACTCACTTCCTTGACACCATTGCCTCTCTACTCTACTGTATCTGACGACAGGTACCTTAAAGAGGGGTGGGGGAGGGTGAGGGGTGGGATTTAAGGGGAACTTAAGGAAGTTGAGTTTTGTCCTGTTTGCGTTTTAAGGTGAAACGAACTCTTCACAGTGGTTTTGGGAGCCAGCCTCTGTCTCTTTGTATGTCTCCCTGCTGTGTTTCTTGAAATCTCCTGAGCAGAGCCAGGCACTGCTGTGGAAAAGCCATGCTTAAGTTGGTCCAGCTCATAACTTCTTACTGATTGAGAAGAACTCTTGGGCTGCAGAGATGACTCAGCAGTTAAGAGTACTGTCTGCTCTTCCAGAGGTTCTGAGTTCTAATCCCAGCAACCACATGGTAGTTCGCAATCATGTGTAATGAGATCTGACGCCCTCTTCTGGTGTGTCTGAATACAGCTACAATATATATATATATATATATATATATATATATATATATGTATATATATGTGTGTGTGTGTATATACATATATATATAGTGTGTGTATATATGTATGTATATATAGTACCAAGCTCTCTCTCTCTACATATATATATATAGAGAGAGAAATATATATAAAAATATATATATTTAATATATTTTTTAAAGATATATCTTAAAAAAGAGAGAGAACTCTTTCTGAAACCTGTTTTCTGTAGCCGTAAAAGAGGGTGTGTAACCAGCTTGGGGCTGAATCCCATCCCCACTGTCTCCATAAGATAGCATACACTTGCAGTCCTAGTGCTGGGGACTGGGGACAGGGAAATAGTAAGCTTACTGGGGCTTTGCAGGATTGTAAGATTACCCTATTTGGTAACTTTAGGCCACTAAGGGACTATCTCAAAGAATAATATGTATGCATCTATGCATCTGAAGGAAAGTACCCAAGATTATTCTCTGGCTTACAGGATCATATAAATGTGTACAGTCACAAACTTTAGCATATTTCCATACATGGACATACACAAAACTTTAGACACACATAAATAGATAACCATTTAAAAGTATGAACCATTACCACATTTTAGCACATCAGATTTTCTCATCAATGAATGCTTGAAGCCACACACTTCCTTAGGGTAGCCTAAGTTGTAGTCCTTCCCTGAAATGTCATTGTCCATATAGCTTTCTTTGTCTAAAAGCTCAGATGCCAGGTTCTTCCCTGGAATTCTCACCCTTATTCTGGGTTCCATAGTCTTGACCTATCAGAACTAAACTCAGGAGTAAGGTACTACATTCTTCCACTTTATATATATCATTTCGAGTAAATATCCACTTGCGATTATATTACTTGAAAATCAGCATTTGAGTAATAGATATGAGTGAAGAACTTCATATTCTGTTCTTCTGGAAGTGTAAACAGGGGCACTTTATCTCTTTACAGTTTTAATAGTAAATAAATCAAAGAAGCTGATTTTCATGTTTCCTCCTCTATTAGGTTGCTTGTACTCTGTCATCAAATAGCATAAATTGATAGCAAGAACTATCCGCATAGTAATGTGAGTTATCGTGCAGGATCAAAAGATGTCTGCACAGTGGCTTTCCTCTAAAGCCTCCCTCCTTGGCCTGTGGCAGCTGTGTGTCTGTGTGTGTTCTTAACTTATGGCAGCTGTGTGTCTGTGTGTGCTCACCTTTTTGTTGTTGTTGTTGTTGTTGTGTTTTGCAGGAGTCTTTCTCAGAGTTTGTTTGTATCCTAGCCATTTATTTTTTGTTTCTTTGTTTTAGAAGCATGGTCTCATATGTTATGCTATCCTCGAAATCATTATATTGCTGACTATGGGCTTGGACCTGTGGTTCTCTGTCTGTACCTCGAGGGTGCTAATCTTCAATCACTAGGAGAAAATTGGTTATGGATGGGGTCATGTGCTAAGCCTTCCCTGTAATTTACTCATTTCTGTCTCCGAAGATAGGGAATTATAATCTCAAATAATTAAAAGAAAAAAAAAACAGCATTCTGTTATACTAGAGTTGCACACTTCAACACGTGAATTATAGAGAAATACATTACTGACCAGGACATGCATCCCCTCAATGTCACCCAGCTTTTGATTCACATACAATGATAGTGGAAAGTCTTTGCTTGAATCAAACAGAATTATTGTGGTACCCCCGTAAATGAATAATGTATCAGCTAATTATTCATATAAAATACTTTTACTTTAAATAGCATTCCTGGTTTATGTGTATACTATTTAGTTACTCTATATCTAATGAAATTCCTTGTTTGGCTCCAGTATCCTGTAGTCTGCCAAATTCCTCCCTGAAATGCCATTATGCCTCTGAGCAAGAGACTGGAGTATGAATCTGGGCTATGTTTACGCAGGTAAGCTCTGCTATGGATTCCAAAGCCTGTTAGGAATAGTGACATGACTGAGAACTTCAGAGGAATACCATGGCAACAACTTAAGTGTGTTATGTAACACATGAAAACTTTATAAGATATATCCTGGAAATAATTGTGTAAAGTATATTTTTGGTTTTTGGTCTTAAAGTTATCTTTTCAACATTCTCTTTCCAGGATCTACTTGAGTTTTCTATTCCATCACTGAAATGGAGGATGAGCCACCTAAAGGAATGGTTAGAAAGGGCTGAGTGTTTCGTTTTAATTTGTGTTGGGAGAAAAAAAAAGCCCAGATTTTTGTACATGGTTGGCAGTGGGTTGGGACAGATCACGCTGAGTGAAGGATTAGCTGAAATACAGAGATTTTCCAGACATTAAACTACACCAAAAATTCAATTATAAATCTAATTACAGCTTTAATTGTTAAACAATCAACCGGATTACTTTCTAGTGTGAAGTGTTTTGCCTCCTGCTGACTCATGAACAGGTGCAGAGTGCAGGTGAGAGCTCTCTTAGAACCATGTGAGTGTCACCAACTCACCCTCCTCCTATATCCTGCATTACTTTTTGCACCACAGCCTAGAACCACACAAAATATGAAAAGCCTGCAGGGTAAACTATGCACGTGAAGAAAGTCTTGTGTTGGCAGGCCAGCAGTCCAGGGTAAAACGGATCAAATAATAGTCCACCTAGTGCCTTCCTGAAAATTAGAAGATCTTTCTATTTTGGTTCTGAAGATTAGAAAAGGCATCATAATGCAACAAGGCCAAAAATGTTTTATGGTGAGGCTGTCTGTGTAGATTTGTTTGGGTTTCAGTTTCCTAAAGAACGTGTAATAAATGTTTTTGTCAATGTTATCAAGTTGCAAGCCATAATCCATGCTAAGAGTCAGAGGGGCAAAGCAAGAAGAGAGTTTGAAGCAGCCATTACCCAATAGACTTCCAGGTCGGCAAGTATCATCAGCTGGGCTGTGCAGATGTGTGTAAACCATAAATGTTGTAAATATGCAAGTGGCATCAATTCCCCTGGAAAGCATATTGTTTGCAAAGCTAATTTCACACGAGAACAACTATCAAAATCTAGCTTTTTGATTTATTGGAAGTAAACAAAGGTCCAAGTTCAAACTTCCAACGAGTCTAAAGCTTAACTACTTTTTTTTCTTTCAAAAACAAAGCATGTAAAATTGTAAAGGTGATTTAATCTTTCAATTCTCAGTGAAAAATTTAAACTGAGCAATGTTTGGTAGGCAAAACAAAAGTGGGAGCCACTTTTCACGCAGCCTAAACTGTCAGAAGGAATTGAATGGGGCTGAAACTTACAAAGCTAGCAGTTTGAGGCAAATGCAATAACACTTTAAAATAACATTACAAGATTTATTTTAACATACTTAAAATGCAAAAACTCTTCTGAGAATTCTGGAAATGGAAAATGTTTACTTTAGAAGCACTCGGCTATGTTTTGGTTCCACACTAAGTCATAAAAGGATTCATGAAGCCTGTCTAACATGTGGTTCATAAAATGTCTGCTTTGTAAGTTCAGCCTTCGAATAATGCCAGTGGTAAAAAAATTAAATTAAATTAAATTAAAAAGATAAACAACCCTGGGTTATCATAACTGGAGAGACAAACTCCTGGGTACTGGGAAACAGACAGCTCTCGACTCCCATATAAAGTAGTCCTATCGACATACACTGTGTAGCACCCATGGAGCGGCACTTACCAATGCTATAAACCGTTTGCCACAGCACAACGGCTCCCAGCTGTTTGGAATGCCTCTAAGATGAGTGCGTCTTAAATTTCCCTTTGTCTAATTGATTTAAATATAAGAGCTAAGGGAACAGCCACAGCTTGCGGCTACCAAACTGGACGATATAGGTCTTCCCTTTCTATTGCCAAGGATGAAGTCACTCACGTCTCTGTGGCACACACGCACTGGTACTCAGGTTATCAAGCTTTTCCTTAGGTAGATAAAAACCTGCCACTAATATCAGTCCTCCCTAGACAGACGTACGTCCAGTGACCGCCGAATGGATCATAATGAATACTTAGTCACAGGACCCTGGGGTGGACTTGTTCTTACGGCTACACTGGCCAACCAACCGAAAACTAAACACAACCAACGGTCTCTGGTTAAAGAACAAAACTCACCTTTGGAAAATACTTAATGGAAGACACCAAGAGGACCTTCTAAGTCAATCGAGCAAAACTCCTATGAACTCACAGAGACTCGAGCAGCTAGCACAGGGTTCCACTAGGTCCTCTGAGTTTAACTTGGTAGCTTTCAGTTTTAGTATTTTTATAGGGTGTCTCACACAGGTCTGCCTCTCTGACTGGGTGCCAGGGTGCCGCCATCATGCCGAAGGGAGAAGGAAGTTAGGAACGGGTGTCTTGGTCTATAGTACCCTTCAGGGTGTCTGTGCACAAGGTAGGAGGGGGAAGGCAGAGCCCCGGCCCAGCAGCAGCCAGCCTCGTTGGGGGCTAGTGCTGAGAATGCCAGAAAGACTGGTGGAGAGAGAGAGGGGCTGGTTTGAGAGCTGTCGGTGCCACTCTTTCCTGGGATGACCATTAATGAAGCAGTTCTTGGACATGACCCTTGCTTGTTCATATTGCTTTATTTGGTGTTGGATGCCAATGCATACACTTTATTCGGGCTGAATCAGATATTATATACTTCTTGGAGGAAGAAAGACCCAGGAAGGGAAGCTCCTTGACTGAAAGGAAGACTCAGACTGAAAGAACGGCTCAAGACTATGTATGATTGAGTACCTACAGTCCTCTCAGTGAGGTGTCATCATTATGTGTTCCAGAACAGGTACAGAGATAGGTAGAAAGAAGCTCTGCTCTTGTGGTGGGGCTGGGACCTAAATCTTGGCACTCTGCAACAGTAAGAAGAGCTCGTAACTACTTCACTATCTATTAAGCTTCTAAATTCACATTTCTGGCTGGCATCTCTCTCTTGCACTCTTTGGTTGACTGACACCCTCTTTATTTCTTATATAATAATTCAGTTATAATTTCTGTAGTTAAACTATTCATAGAAATATCTATGTGTGAGTTTGGGTGTCGTGTTGACATATCTGGATATCTAGTGTGATGGTGACTATGAAATCCCCTTCCAGGCTTTGTGATGCCGAGGAGGGGTACACGGGCAAAAGTAGTTCACTAGACGTCGCCTTCGAAGGTATGGCACAGACTCCCGTGAGGAGCCTCACCACATGCTCCTGCGCCTCTGATTGAGCAGCTCTCTAACGCCTCCCCAAGCCATGACAGACTGCAACCTCGGGAACCCGTGTGTCAAAATGAGTCCTTGCTTTCCATTCTCTGTCAGGTGTTTTGCAGAACACACAGCATAAGCCTCGGCACGGCTTTCCAAAGTCCCAGTGTGCTTTGCGTCTCACCTTTAAATTACCCTCAAATGTGTCCAGGGTTAAACTAAATCTCCAAATTTTTCTGCATTAAATTTAGTAGTTTTTTGTTTGTTTGTTAACAGCTCAAACTCTTACACATAAGCTATATAACGGATACAAAATATCATTAGGAAAGCAGCCCTAGCTTAGAAATTAGACAATTTGTAACTCCATGTTATTATTGTGCTAATTGGGTTATTTTTTGATCTAGGTCAGTTTACTTATTTGGAATGGGGAGCTAGTAAAAGCCATCCTGTTTATGAGACTATTAAAGGGAGTGAAGAAATTCTCAGCTGTTAAAACGCCTGGTTTCTCTTCCAGATGTCTTGATTTTGGTTTCCAAGACCTGCCTCAGGATCTCAGAGCCGACTGTAGCTTTAAGTTCAGGAGATAAAACACCCCTGATCTCTAAGAGTGTCTGTGCTGAGTGTACACCCTGTCACATTTACAAATAATTTAAAAGAAATTATATATATAACCATAATATTAAAAAACTCAATAAATTTTAAGAATTATTACTTAAATATCATATAATATGATTTGTGTAAAAATGTATTTGACCATCTATTTTTAAACAGACTATTAAAATATATCATTTTATTTTTATTCGTGTGTATGTGTGTGTGTGTGTGTGTGTGTGTGTGTGTGTGTGTGTGTGTATGCAGGTTCCAGAACAGGATGCTAGAGTCTGTAGAGAAGTGGAAAAACCAGATGTGGCAGCAAACTCAAATCCCCTAGAAGAATTCCAGGCACTCTTAATTGCTGATCTGTCTGTCACTCAGTAGAATTTTTATCACCGTAAGAACTCACCATAGATTTCCATGGAAACTTTGGTTCTTAAGCAAAACAAATGACTCTATCGATCCGGTACTTTTCAAAGTAAAAGGCTTCCAGTACAGCAATGAAGAATCGTCAGAGTGACAGATATACCAAGCAGCACACGAGAGTTCTTAGAAACAAGAACCACTCAAAGGCATTCTTTGTAGGCTGTGCACTTAGATTTTTCAGCAATCAATAAAAACCTTCCTGCATAGGGTCACAAATTATTTTCAGAACAAAATGTTGTTTTAAAACTGATGCTTAAATTTTAATAATATGCTTCTTTTTAATATTTAATGAAAAAAAATTCAGGAAAGTTTGGATGTTTAACAATAGTTCTCCTTTAGGTAGCTCTGAGAGTAGAGTTTGATAATATTTCACATAGTTAGAAGTATCCAGCCCAACTCGAGACCCATCCATGGACTAGCAGCCATCCCTGACACTGTTAATGGTGCTCTGCCATGCTTGCAAGTAGAAGCCTAGTATGACTGGCTTCTGAGATGTTCCACCCAGAACCTGACTAAAAACAAACTTAGAGACACACAATCCAAAATTGGGCAGAGTTTGGGACCTTTGTGGAAGGATTGAGGACCCTGAAGGGGATAGAAACTCCAAAGGAAGAACAACAATGTCAACTAACCTGGACCCTTGGGGGCTCCCAGAGCTTGAACCATCAACCAGAGTATATACGAGCGAACCAGACCCTCACACATATGTGGCACACATATGTGCACCCTGGTCCTCATGTGGGTCCCAAACACCTATGCCAAACAACTATTTAGGTACCATCCAAAAAGCTGTTGCCTGTACATGGGATATGCTCTTCTAGCTGGGCTGCCTGATCTGGCCTCAGCGAGACAGGATGTGCCTAGCCCCACAGAGACTTTATGTGTTAGGGCAGAGGAATGCCAAAGAATATTCTCTGCACTCTCAGAGGAGAAAGGGAGTGGGGAATTTTGAGAGGGATTATGGGAGAGGGGACTGTGAAGGAATATTGATCCAGATGTAATGAGAATATGTAAGTTTAAATGGGGGGGATGAAATACACTAGAACATAAGCCATCATTCAGTACATCAAAGTAATATGAACACAGACAATTTCAGTCTTTTCCCCAACCAAGCAACAGTGTATTCTTTCTATGCCATAAACATCTAACACTTTGCTTGGACAGCTCAGCGTATATTTATATTTTCTTGTATTCTAGTCAGGGAAGAGTTCAACATTGTCTCAGGTAATTTAGTACCAAGTCAAGTCTGTCTTAAGACATTTGTCCAAGTAACTGGAGCAAGGACACCCGCTGAAGCCTTGTCACCAGTCACAGAGATCATCTGACTGTTTTTGCAACGCTGGCTGGCAGGGTTGATGCTCAGTAGACAGGGAGTACATAAGCAGCCCACAGACCCACTGAATTGTAACAGTGGGAATATTAAATAAACTATGCCTTCTGACACACTTCACTAGAGGAAAACCACTGAAAATAACTTACTCTCAAGAATGTATAAAAAAGGCAAAGTGGAGAAAAGAATGGTACCAAGCACCGAGAGGGACACAGATAAAAGTTTTACATAAGGTAGAGTCCCAGAAGTATAGTATGCAGGGACTCAAGATTAAATCAAGGTGAAAGTAATAGCTTGGATTTCAATGGATTAGGTGAAAATTTTGATATATGGTTATTTGAAAGTAACAGTAAAACAAAATATAAAAACAATATAAAATGCAGAAGACAAATGATTATAATATAGGTATAACAAGAACCTGTTTCTGGTTCAGGAATTATGTTGGATTTTCATTTCAGGTAGCCTTAGTACTTTGGTTTCTTCCATACGATTCAATAAAGAACAAAGGACTTCCACTTCCTACTTTTCTGGCATACATTTATCCCATAGCTTTCTAATTCTTTTTGCTTGAATCTACATAGTTAATAAGTGATCTTAGAGCAACCACAACAACCTCAGATATAACAGATCATTGTTATCATAATTAAGCTTAGTTAATGTAGTTATCAGCTAAAAACATCAGAGTTCAAGATGTATTGTAGGCTTATTTCATTCCTTCAAAATTATAAGAAAAAATAACAAATTAACCTTTGATATGTTAACTCTTGAAATTTGATAATTCCATTTCTTGGGTATTAGCATTCGTTATGTTATTACTGTTGTTTACTTTATTTTAATACAAAGTCAGTGTAGCCCAGGTAGGCCTTAAATTCCCCATTTAGCTAAGGATAACTGACTTATTGACTATCTGCCTCATTCTCCCAACTGCTGGCAAGGCAAGCACAATGCAAAAGATGATAACATGATAGATTACATCACTGATTAGTTAATATTTTAATTTAAAATTTTAACTTTTGGTATCCATAAAAATTGTGCTTTGATTGATAAAAGACATATGAGAAGTCTTACAATGCACTTAAGAAGAAGAAAGATATTCTGTGAATAACACATCACATTTTTTGAAGGAGCAGCCATCAGATTACAGTTAGAGATTAACTAGAGGATGAACACCACTCAGGGCATCACTCATGGTCCTGGAAGAGCTTGTTTACTGAGCCACATTGGCTTTGCATCAGGAACCTCTTGAGAGCAAGAACTGGCCTGAAGCCTAGCATGCCACATCAGAATCCTGACGGATGTCGAGAGAGCCGATATGAAAGTTCCTGATGCTGAGAGAGCGAAAGCACTAGGTCACAGAGTTCAGAGCACTGGCCCCACTGGTCCAATTTGGACATGGCAGATGAAGTACAATAAAGCTGCTCTGGCTTAGTGCTTCTCAGAGTTGACCTGCTTCAGAATCACCACAGAGTGAGTTTGAATACAGATAGATGGCTCCCTCCTTCAAAGTCCCCCATTGAAGTCTGACTTGGAACTCAAAGCTTTCCACTTCCTTAAAACTACCTTGGGAGAGACACAGTGGAGCTGCATAATCTTCTTTTCACTGTCAAGAAAATAAAGCATGCTGGAAGTATCCAAAAGATTGCTTTTGTTAAAGTGATGACCCCAAGACATTCTTCTCCAAACCACATGGGTACATGTTGTGTAGAAACTTTTCCCTCTCTGCTCTGATTCAATAATATTGAGGAACTTCTTGGCTGGGCAATGAGGCTCAGTAACTAGCAATTCCGTATTAAAAAAAAAAAAAAAATCCCTGTCTCATTCCAGCAATTCATTTGAAATATTTGCAGGGATATTTCCACAGTCTTGACTTATCACCCACTTGAAGTGATGTAAAGATCGCACTAGACAAATGACACTCAGTAAGTGGGATTTATTTGGTAGGGGGTTGGGGGGGCATGCTGTGGAGTTGGAGGTCACAGGACAATCCTTGGTGCTCAACTCTCCCTTCTGCCAAGTGGGCTTTGGAAATTAGAGTCAGAGGATTGAGTTTGATCATAAGCTTCTTTGGTCTATCTGCCATCTTACGAGATCTGAGTCAGAACTCTGGGGTGATGAAACAATTCTTAGCTATATGGACATCAGATTACATAAACGGCACTATTTAAACTAAATTTGAATAAACTATTCAAAATAAATAAAATTTGAATAAACTCTTCAAATTTTCTGGAAAAATACAAAATTGTGATATTAGGTATTCGGGAATATGGAGACCAAACAACAAGAGCAGAATAGCAGCCACTGACACAGCCACACAGGTGACACAGGTGACACTTGGTGGTTACTGGATACATTATAAAGGACTGCTCACTTTAACCTGTATACATTATGACTACGTTATAAAGAAAACCAGAAGAAAGATAATATCTTCTGGAATTTTTGTTTGTCTTCCTTCTTTGGAGCTTAATCCCTTTTAAAATAGAACAGAGTTCCTATTCATTGATAACTTGTTTGAAATTAGTTCTGATAGTGACTTACCTTGACAGTGTTGAAGTGTTTCAAATTAGGTATTTGGGCTTTTTTAGCGGTACAGTTGCTTGTATATTTACAAGTCTACCAAGAGAAGTCTACACTACATACCACCAAGTTAAAATACCTATAGGAAATTATTCTAAACAAACAAACAAACAAAATAATGAAACCTGAAACTGTGAGACAAAGATAGTGAGCAAATTTAGGGATGAAGAAAATACACACGTTGGGGCCACTGGTAGAATCACTACAGCCCACCTTTCCCATTCCTATCTACTACACTGAGCCTAATATGGAAGAATGGAAACATTCTCTCTACTGGTATTATGCTTGTAGAAGAAAATTTTATTTAGTACCTATTTAAATTGTATGGAGAAACCTAGTAGAAAATGTTGCTCATCTTTAGATCTAAAACGTCCAACATTATAAATAAAGGTACCCTCAACAGTCATTCAGTATTTCACCTTTGGGAACATAGGCAGCACTTTCTATTACCATTAAAATATATATTCTGTACTGAGTGGTGGCTCATATCAACAATCCCAATGTTTAAGAAGGAGAAGCAGGGTGATTATCACAACAGGCCATCTAAAAGAATTCTAGAAGCATCAAATCATTTGGCACGTATCCCCATCATTATTGTAGTAGGTGAGAATCATTGAACCTTTCTCAAATTGGGAGGATGGGTTAAAAGAAAAGGAGGTGCTTAACGTCTCCTGTCATAGCCACACAGGGTGATCACAACAGGCACTAACAGAGAAAACTAATAAATACAAAACCGAGCCACCTCAGGTGGCATCATGGGAACTAAAAGCACATCAAAAGTAGGTTCCTTTTGATGGGCACTCTAAAGGGGATGGAATCTCGTCTGCAGCACTTCTCCAAAAGATATGGACACAATTTCTTGACAAGCTGACTAGGTAGAATCAGTGCCAAGAGTACAAAAAAAAATGTACTTTGAGAATATTACCGAATGGAGAAAATTAAAGAACATTCAACTAAACGCAGACTTGATTTCAAAACTGAAGGCAGCACCACATACAAGCAAACAGAACTCAGGACAGAATTGGAGATAGTTTGTAAAGTCTGTAACTGGTTAGTGTAATTATATAAATGTTATTTATATTGCCTTGATAACTGTAGAATGGCCATAAAAATATATGATTAGATAGCGGTGGGTGAAAAGAATACAGATTCTGCACATACCTTGGTGATGCTGAATGATTGTGGTCAGTGTGTTGACATTGCCCTGAGAAAGGGTTAAAGAGCTGTCCCCATCAGCCTAACTCTGTGGACAGAATATATGCCAATGGTACACCAGGCAGAAATGTAAGAATTCTGCAGGCCTCTGCCATAACTACAGTTGTCCTGCTCCTGTCTCATGCTCCCCACGGTGTTGAACACAACTTTCCAAAATACAGAAGGATGCTGAAGATAAAGGTCATATCTGTAAGCTCATAGAAATGGGCCAATCTAAAGAAACTTCATCATGTGAATTCATACTTCCAAGTACCTTCCTCCACCGCTATTCAGCTTGGCATAATATAGCCTTAAACACTGGACTCATAGTTATCACAACAGGCCCAAGCACAGCAGTGACAAACAAGGATTCCAGGTATTTGTTTATATATACGTGTGTGTGTGTGTGTGTGTGTGTACAAATTAATCAGTAATAACATATGCTTGCTCTATGTCCATAGCATGGATCACTGAAATGAAAATGAACTATAGATTTCTAAAAACCAGTTCGTTCCAACAGATTATTAGTATATACTTTTAAAAAGATATTCATTTTAAAGTGAATGTATGACACACTTAGACTTATTCTGTGTGGTATCCTTTGAATAAATTAAATAGTATACACTTACAAGTCATATCTATATAAGGCTTACAAGAACAAGCTCACCATGACTGGGGTATCCTGGTGTAGAGGGGTCTCCTCCTGGATTCAGCGTCACCATAAAAGGCTCAGACCTAATGACTGCAGACTCTGGTACATCACAGGGATCAATGTAGAGCAGAGCACCTCCAAAACCAGCCCTTTCCAATAGGGAAATCTACAGGCAAACAAACGATTGAAAGCATTATACATGTTAGATGGTCCTATAGCACTGCGTCCTTAGTGTCAGCAATCAGAATGAGTCTTTCAACACTTAAAAAGAAAATTTCTTTGAATTTCTGCTTTCCAAAATTTAAGATGTGCACTGTTTTCCTACTCTGCTTTTCATCACGGCAGTAAACATCATGACCAAAAGGCAGTGTGTGGGGGAGAGGTTTACTCCTCCAACAGTTCCACATCGCAGGACAGGAATTTAAGGTACGAACCTAGGGGGAGGAATTGAAGGAGAGACTGTTGGAGAGCACTGCTTGCTGACTTTCTTCCACTGGCTTGCTCAGTTAAAATTCTTATACAGCTCAGACCCGCATGCCCAAGGATGGCAATGCTCACAATGCGCATGACCCTCCTTGATTGTTTAACAGTTAAGAGATACATCACAGAGGTGCCCAAAGGAGGCAAATCCTATGGAGACAATTCTTCAGCTGAGATTCAAGTAAGTCTAGGTTTGTGTCAAGTCAACAAAAACTTACTATACTAATTACCATTATCACATAAAATAATGTAGACTGTACATGGATGAATTTTATTATTTTATTATTTTTATTTTAAATATAGCATGTGGTACTTATTCTTTGAAAACATTATATGTGCCTATAATGTATTTGTATCATGTCTCCTCAATCCTTCTAGCTCATTCTTGATTCTCTGCCAAGTACCTTTCCAAATTCACGTCCTCATTTTTTGTTTTGTTTTAATTCGATTTTAAATCACCTGCCCAGTCCAGTTGATGCAGCCCATATGCACACAAATTTAATTTCAGGGCAGCTTCTCTAGGACTGGGTAACCACAGCTGTTGGCAAATCATCATGTAGCAGTTGTGACACATTTAGAAGACACTCTACAGTCATTGGTCCAACAGTCGCATTGCCTGAGCCTCCTAAGTAGATCAACAACTAAAAAAAAAAATGTTTGCAGATGTGACAAGCCCAAAGACTAATCTGAGGCAAGCATTTCTGCAACTAAGAACCAGTCTTCCACATGGGTAAAGTCAACACACATCATTAGGCATCATCACACAAAGAAAATAACTTGTGAAAATAAAATTAAAACATTGACATTTAATGTAAATTTGGCATTTTAATGTGATTTTGTTGAAATGTTTTATACTTTATAATTTTGATATAATTAACAATACTTCATACTTTTTAATTAGAATACAGGTGGCAATGAGAACACAGTAGGAAACTAATTGCCTTCTACAGCAATCCATTCAAACCAGACAGACTTCTCTCTTTCACATTCTGAGCTTCTACAGAAAGGAGGAAGAAACTTATTGGATGGGGAAGTTTAGTGGGAAGAGAATACATGATTGAGAGGTCCATACTTAAGTTTTGACTATCTCAAATTCTCACCACTGAAATACTGCTGAAGGACTGCTAATTATTGGAGAATATATTGTAGAATATAAACCTTTCTTATAAAACAAATTTTTTCTATGTTAAAATGCTGTTTTATTCATAAAATGATTTCAGTTAGTTAAAATTAAAACTTTCCACTAGGTGTGTTCAGATTTTTGACACTGCAACATGATATGATTATTTGCAAAGGGAACTACAGATCATACTTATAAAAATTATAAAGCCGGGCAGTGGTGGCTCACGCCTTTAATCCCAGCACTTGGGAGGCAGAGGCAGGCGGATTTCTGA
>NW_022196899.1:17805031-17823983 GCF_008632895.1 Mastomys coucha
AAAAAAAAAAAAAAAAAAAAAAAAAAAAAAATTATAACAAAAATTCATAATGTTTTAAGACGACATTATTGTGTTATATTGGCCTGCAGTTATAACTATCACAGGTCACATATGAATAACAGACTAGTATCATTATATAGTTTCTTTCCTTGTTTCTTAATAAATAATAAATATTTTTCTATGTTGATGAGTTCTACATGATTTCCATATCTGTTGTTAGATTATATAAATAATACTACATGAAGAAGGTAACAAGTGTTATTTAACCAACCCATTACACATTACACATAATACTTAATTTTATATTGAAATAAATGGATTTTTGGATAAAATTCTATAAAGTATCTACTTTGTAAAATATTGCGATATTTTTGCAATTGCATTGGAAATCCACCAAGAAGTCATTCATGAAATTAAAAGTTATTGCATTAACCTACTGAAAGCAAGATAAACATGACAATAGACAACAAATACAACAGCACAGAAATGCTTGCCACGAGGCCAAGATGTGCAAAGGAGTATGGACAACAGAAGTCAGGTCACATTAGGGTTATGCTTTAAAGACTCAGAGAAGCAATGTATCTTAGAAAATGTATTCAATTTTCCCCATTGTTTTCTTATAGTTGATTGGCTGCAGAAAATATCATGGGGTCATGTTGGCACCAATAAGAGAAACCCAGAAAGGGTGAACCTTAACTGAGAAACTGCCTCGAGCAGATTGGAATGTGAGTGTTTCTATTGGACATTTCCTTGAACATGAATGATAGGAAACTGCCTAGCACATTGTGACTGATGCATACCTTGGACAGGTGGTTCTGAGTAACCCAGTAAGCACTATTTCTCCTTGACCTCTGCTTTAGTTCCTGCACCAGCTCCTACTCGAGCTCCTACTCCATTCTCTTAGTGATGGAATGTCACCAGCAAGGGTAAGTGAAACAAATCTTTTCCTTCTCCATGTTTTAGTTGTGATTAGTGTTTTATGAGAGAACCAGATACTAAGTAGAATATGTGTGACAGATATATTTTATTAGACAGATACATTTGTTAGTAGGTAAAAAGTTAATTTCAGTACGATGTGAATGGATGGAAGCAGATATGCTTGTGGCATATCTTTTTGATTCAGGAGACCTGTGCATTGTTACAGGTGAGATCATTTAGCACTGTCCAACACCTTTTATAACTTTAGTTCCTAGATAGTGACTATATTAGCAGTTATAATTCCTGAAACCAGGAGGTAAATGTTAGGCTACAACTTGCCCTCTGGTTCTCCTCAAGCTGTTAGCCATACTGAAGTGGTTTGCAGATGGGAGAATCCAGGCAGACACAATATGGAATATTAAGGACACTCGGGACAAACCAGAATCAGGTGACAGGAAGAGAAGGGATGCTCTCCTGGCTCCTGTCAGCCTCCTTCCTTTCAGTTTGAATAGCTCATATTTTTCTCTTTCTTTGAAAGGGCTCCAATTATTTCCAAGTAAACCTATATCAACCAAATAAATGCAAAGGTATCCTGATGGAAGACATTTGTGAAGTCTGGTACCCATTTGACATTATGAATACAAGACAACATATATGATCTCTCTCCTTGGTTTCATTATCTACAAAATGTAAAAATTGAACTACATTTCAACAAATATCTTTTATGATCCAAATGAAAAACCATGAAGTCTAACCCAGTGATCTTGAAACATCAATGAAGGCTTAATTATTTTGTTTTAGACAGGTGTCTGTTCTTTAACAACAAGGACATTTTCTCAGGAACCATTCCTAAGAAAATTCTCTACTGCACAAAATTTAGAGACTCTGTGTGTACACAAACTGGGACAGTATATATAGTCCAAGTATATATGGTCTACAGTAGACAAAAGTAACAATTTCTATCTATCTATCTATCTATCTATCTATCTATCTATCTATCGATCAATTGATCGATCGATCGATCTACCTACCTACCTATCTATCTACCTACCTATATAGCTACCATATATTGCCTATATAATGCCATATTTGAATTTGTCTTTTAACACCATGTATGTTGGCACTTGCTGTAATGCCAGCACCTGGAAATAGCACAGAAGAATTAAGTTTAAGATCTATCACAGTTACATATAATGTTCAACACTATCCCGTGATACATGAGTCCCTGTCTCAACCCAAACACCAAAAGTAATTTTTAAACATTTTTCAGGAATGAATTCTCTAAAAAATAATTTATATGATTAAATATACACTTAAGTATTTCTATAACTGAGTTTCTCAGAATATAATATATTGGTATTTAATTATGGGTTTATATCCAATTAAGATTATTAAAATAGTATCAATTTAATGTATTAACATATTTGTGAGCACTTAAATGCTACTTTTTTCTCATTCAGATATAATTTGATAGTTTACTATGAGATACTATTTTTCATAACTTATTCACATTTTTATACTCTAAACCTTGAGGCTTATTGCTTCATAGAAGACTATTATAATCATAAGATTAAGTAAACATTGTTTTCATGAAACTATCAACATTGTATTATGCTGACAATATTTGTACTTTAAATGATTCAATCAGTAGTTTATTTCAAGAAGAGAAGTTCACTGCTATATACAGTAATTGAATATTTATTCAAAACGTCCAACATGTTTATTAAAAATCATACACATGCTTAAAATTATGCCTTCCATAAAATATAAATAATAAAACAACTTCACAAGAGGCCATTGTACTAGACAGTGCTAAATCCTTTGCCCAGTGACAAGGGGGACTCTTCCTGCATTCAAAAGAGACAAGACTGATTGAAAGTTCATGCCAGACTGGACTTTCAGATTACTGCATTAGGACTAATGTTCCTGACCAAGCAGCTAGACGAGTCACTAAGGTTCCTTAGCTTTCCTGAGACATATTCAAGTTGGTATACCAAATGTCATAGTTACTTTTTATATTATTGTGATAAATATCCTTATAAAAATAATTAGTGGAGGAGGGCTTATATTGACTCAGTAGTGGTAGGGATTGGTTCTAAAGCTGTCTCAATTCAGTTGGGCTCCCAAAGGCTGAGGTTCTCCATCCCCAGCTAGATTTGTTTGGCAATAAAGAACTGCTGTACAGCCAATGGCTGCATGGAAGGAAAATCACCAGAAATGTAGGTGAGAAGGAATGTGGCCCTGGAAGGGCTGCCCAGAAGTGTCCTTGTGAGCAAAGACCAGGGAGCCACCCAGAAGGAACCAGGGCAACAAAGGTAAAATGGAGAATTAAAGGGCCTTAAACCAGGATTGCAGGAGGGGAAATATGTGCTAGTGGTGGGAAGGATTAGAACTGCCCAGCCTTTCAGCTAGTCAAGACACAATATAATTCATGGCCTGTGTGTGTGTGTGTGCGCACGCGTGTGTGTTTGTGTGTGTGTGTGTGTGTGTGTGTGCCTTTCATTTGCAAATCCAGAAAGCTCCTGGGTGGGTGTGCGCTGATGCAACTTGCTGGTACAAGTTGGCCGGAACCAAAGTAGACTAGCTAAAAAACTTGCAGCAACACAGTAGAAACCTGAGGCACCTGATCACATAACATCCAAAATCAAGAAGCAGGCAGCAAAGAATGCATGTGCTCAGCTTATTTTCTCTTTGTTTTATAATAAAGATCATAGCCCAGGGAATAGTTCCACCTAGAGTGGACTGGTCTTTCTAGCTCAATTACCTGAATCTGAATAATATTCATAGGCATGCTCAGAGACCTATCTTCCAGATAATTTTAACTCTTATCAAGTTTACACTTCAGAGGAACCATCCACACAAGAGATTTCACCTTGTTAAATCTATATCATATATTCTCTGCTGCACTCCTCTCACTGAAAGACAGAAACCCACATTTCAAAGTACATGCAGCATCACCAAGTCATATTGTATTTTGTTTTTATTTCTGACAGTTAAAATGTGTTTGGAGAAAACCTTTAACAGTAGCACATTTTGACCAACTTGAAAAGAAATCCATGTAACTTCAAATTACTTACTTAACACCTAGTACAGTAAGTGGCAAAAATGATTTTTCTACACTTGGTGAACAGCTGAATGTTTTCCTGTACTTATCAACTAATAAATGATTGATTAAATAAATGTTTCATATGTATCCATCATGTACATACTGAACAGAGATGTTATTTTGTTCTATTGTTCACACAGTGAGACTGAGAAGCTCATGAAACATATTTTGTTGTGGCATTTACAGACATTGTTACAGTATAACTGTAAGTGTTATGGCAGATTGTTTTTTAAATTTAGAAATAAAAACATTTAATTAAATGTGTTACATTCTCTCCTTATCATTCTTTAAAATACAAGTTAAAATAATCTCATTTTGCTTATATTGACGCCTTGTTATTGAAGAGTGGAGACAGACTAGTGGGAATTTCCCTAGAAGGCTTTGATGTTATGATCTTTGTCTTACTGACAAGTTCTTATACATGAATATATTGGGCCATTTCAAGGTGGCTTCTCCCATACATCATACCATGAACCACACTTACACATTTTGTGTTGTTTACAGTAAAAGATAAATTGCCAACAAACCAAATGCCAAAAAAATGGCAGTACCAGTACATGGTTAGATAATAAGTGGGAGTTGCAAAGATCAGACCCATGAGTTACATCTTTGAGGATAGTATATACAGTTGATACCTGAGAATACCCTGACATAGATCACCGTTCATTGCTTTAAACAAGTCAAATCTGGACATGGAATGGGTATATACTTTTAGGATACCAAGGAAAAATTCAGACAAAAAAAATTCAAATCCAAAGATACAAGAAAAATGTTTCTGTTACTTCTTATACTTCTGTTTCTTCTTTCACCTTATCTTTGTCTGATTGTTAATTTTTTTAACATAACTCATTTCTTCAGTGTCTAGCAAGAAAGTATCAGTTGGATTCAGCATCTGACGTGCTTATCAGCTACTGAGAACTCATCTCCTGTGCTCTAATCCACTCAGCTATCAATTACCAACTTACCCTTTTGAACTGAAGCATGCTACCCTTGATCTTTTGATTCTCCTTACACAACATTCCTGGCATTTCTAGAATGCCATAGTCATTTCAAGCATCAGTGGGAGGTGTTCTGTTTTCCATCCCTCAACACCTTCACAGCCTTGGTGCAGCATTAGGAATAACATTTGCATATTTGTAGTTACTACAGCTTTTTGAGCTCTCCTATGGAAAACAGGAGTATAACAGAAAAACTATAGTTTAACAGAGAGACTGACTCGCTGTTGCCGGCTGAGTACTGTTCCCTCAAAGCCCACACGTGGGAGTCCTCATCCTCAGCACACAGGAAAATGCATCTACTATTAGGGTAGCACCTTGGACAAGGGGAAGATATTGATAAATGCCAAATGTGGGGACACTAATCCAAAAGGATTGACTTCCTAATAAGGTACATGGAGAGACTGCATTGTTAGCAAAGTGTATGCTGCCCAAGTCTGAGGACCCGAGTGTGATCCCTGCAAACCCAACTAAAGAGGCAAGTGTAGTGGCATATGCTCATAGTCCTAGTTTTAGGGAAGTGAATACAGTTTGATTGCTAAGGCTCACTAGCCAGCCACCTTAGTGCTGTGGAAAGCCTTGGAACATTTAGAGACATTTTTCAAAAGATGTACAGAAGGATACCTCAGGAATAACATCTTATTATCCCCTTGCTTCCACAGTTATGTATACGTTCCTGGGCACCTGCATACATATAAAGGCACATATACACAAACTCATATAAAGGCAACTGAATACATCCACATTCAGCACACCTACATCATCGTCATCATAGTCATCATCATCATCATCATCATCACCACCATCATCATCAAGTTAGGGACAATGAAAAGGCTTTTATGGGGACATGGAAATGAGAAGCAACTGAAAGCTAAGAGGAGAAACCTCAGAAAAAAAATAACACCAAGTTAATACATTGGATGTGAAATTTTCTGAGAAAACTAATTTCAACTCCTTAAATAACCCAATCTGTGGCATTTTATTATAATCACCCCTCAATCCCCTAAAAAAAAAAAAAAAAAAAAAAAAAAAAAAAAAAAAAAAAGAAAAGAAAAAGAACATACCCATATAAGGAAGTATTAGATAAACTCTGACACAACTTATCCTCGGGAACACAGGCAGAGTTACCATCCTCCGAGTCATCTTGATAAAACCTGATGTGTCTGTTACACATCTGCTGTGAGCCAGGTGTTGATTTTGAGTCTTTAATTGATTTATTTTCAGATCATTTGAATTCTCATTATGTAGCTGTGAGTACTGTGACCACTGACAGCTTGGCTAAGAACCAAAGGTAGTATATGGCCATGTTGGGGATTAAACTGGAGTTTCTCTGATTCAAATCTGGGCATTTTTCTATTTGTAGCATATCTATGTTTGCTAAAGTTTTGTAGGTGTTTTGTTTTGATTTTTGATTGTTTTGTTGTTGTGGTTGTCTCTGTTTTGTGTGTCAGCTTGACATTTGCTAGAGTCATTTTGGAAGAAGGAATCTCAACTTAGAAAATCCATGAGCCTGACTGGCTATGAGAAAGCCTCTAGAATAGTTTTGTGATTGATAACTGATGTGAATCGTAGGTGGTGACACCCGTGGGCTGATCGTTCTGGGTGCTACAAGGAAGCAAGCTGAGAAAGCCACTAAAAGCTAGCCAGGAAACAGAAGTCCATTCTGGCCTCTGCGTCACTTCCTGCCTCCAGGCTTCTGCACTGGGATCCTGCCCTGACTCCATCTGTGCTCAGAAAATACCCTTCTTCCCCAGATTGTGTTGGTCTTGTTTTCACAACCATAGAAACCCCGACGAAGACTATGCATTCCTTTGAGTTATACACTCACCCTTTAAAAAGACATTGGCTAAAGGATAAGTTTATAAAGCAGCAGATTTTCCCTGCTATAAGGTACTTTCTAGTAAGACATTTCTGTTAGTATTGTGAGAGTTACATGCTTGTCTGCATAGATTGAGAAAATAAACAGCCTCAATTTGATAAACGTTCTGTTGTAGAGATTAACAAATATTAAAAACCACAGTAAGATGTTTTATAAATACCTGACCATATTAACATAAACATAGTTATTTGAAAACACACATCCAGGCTGGCTCCAGTGATGCATGCCTGTAATCTCATACAGTAATCAAAGGTGGGAATATGAGGACGCCCTCCACAGCAGAGCAAAACTCAGTTCGGGGTATGTTAGTCTCTGTCTCAAAACACGAAATATTGGCTGTGTGGCAGGAGGCAGAGGCAGGAGGATCTCTGTAAATTGGAGCTTGGCATGAGCCTAGCATAGCTGGCCTCTGAGAATCCCAACAAGCAGATCAAAGAGTCAGATGCAGATACGATACTACATATACCCAACTAATGGACAGAAGCTGAGGCCCCCTGTGGTTGAATTAAGGAAAAGCTGGAAGAAGCTGAGGAGGAGGGTAACCCCATAGGAAGACCAGCAGTATCAACTAACCTGGACCCCCAAGATCCCTCAGACACTGAGCCACCATCCAGGCACCATCCATCAGCTGATATGAGGCCCCCTGACAAATATACAGCAGATGACAACCTCAGTGAGAGAAGATGTACCTAACCCTGGAGACAACTGAGGCCTCAGGGAGTGGGAAGGTATGGAGGGATGGGGGTGGGGGTGGAGATGGGTGTGGAGACATCCTTTTGGAGATGAGGAAGGAGGTATGGGATGAGAAAGAGCCAGAGGATGGATAAGGAGGGGAATAAAGACTGGACTGTAAAAAAAAGATTAAAAAAAAAAACAATGCACACTAACAATGCAAAAAAAATAGCATAAATCTTATATTACATAGTAATTTTCATACATGTAAATTAAATAGTTCTTGATAGGTAAAAATCTAAAAATAATACAAATAACTTGCAGTCACTTGTAAGTGGCTATTTTTAACGACAAGAAGTCACAGCTCAGATTTTATTACAGATGTTTTGGTGATTGGTATCCGCACTGGCAGACAAGCATTTGTCCTTTACTTGTGTATTGTATTGAGGGGATGACATTAAATCGGTCTGCAGAGTCTTACATGCTTTGTTGTGTTTCAGAAGAAACTCAGTTTTTTGTTATCTTGAAAATGATGATTAAGGTAAGACAATTTACTGCAATCACACAAACTGTGCCCAAGGATTCGCACCATTCTTTTTTTTTTTTTTTAAATCACTCCACAACTTGTGATTTCAAAATGCTGTATGTGATACATACAGAGTTATTTCAGTAATCCCAGTGACTTTAATAAGAAGTGAAATCTACTCTTGTAGGGGAGATAGTGTGGAGCCATTGGATATTGAATCTTACTACAGAGGTCTGAAACTACCAAAAGTTTTTAATTTCTATCTTTACAATTTGAGAAAAAAAGGGGGAGGGAGGAAGAAATTACATCAGGGAGAGAAGGAAGAGGGCAAGGAGTTACCCTAGTATTTATGTTTATCCCATGTTAACCATTAACTCAAAAGTAAAGCGGGGGGGGGGCACCTAAAGATCACCAGGTCAGGACCACTCTGTTATTAGTAGCCGATTTCAGAGTGAAGAAAATGTCCTTAAATGTTATTCTTCATACCTTTGCCTTCCCATATCCACACCATTGCCAGATAATGAGAAAGTAATAATAGGCTCTCAAATCTCATTATTTAATATATTTTGACATCTCTTGCAGCATTTGTTGCTATGGAAAATTCCCGTTCTTTCAAAAATATGTTCTTTTTCATCCCTCATTATTAAAGTACTTAATGAAGCAGTAAAGTTAAATGGCATGTGCCTGTCACCATTTCCTGGTGTGATTTTATTCCTCAGACCCAACACAGGGGAGATGACACATGGTACCAGCTCCATGCGTTTTTGCTCCATCTCTAGAAATGGCAAGGTTTTTAAATAATGCAAAGAATGTTCAAAAGAAACAGAAAGGTATGCCTTCTATATGTAGAGAGAACGTCACTCATGATAAACACACTTTAATGACAAGCATTTTTAGTGTTTGTAGGCATGGAGAAAGGGTGGAGCAGGAGATGGGAGACTGGAGTTACATCTCATAGACTGGTATATATATGTGCATCTGAGATTATGTGGGCCCATGTACCGGAGGCTTTCCACAGAATTCTCTGGCCCGGCTTGGTGTGAGAGATCAAGCAAAGGGGACGAGTGCAAGCAGGGAGGGGATGTGCTGCCTCCACTGCTGCCATTGGCTCCTCCTCTGTCCCCACCATGGTCTTGGTTACTTCTATGCTGCTCTGCGCTGACTCGGGTAA
Source organism: Mastomys coucha (assembly GCF_008632895.1). Taxonomy (NCBI): domain Eukaryota; kingdom Metazoa; phylum Chordata; class Mammalia; order Rodentia; family Muridae; genus Mastomys; species Mastomys coucha. The sequence continues at coordinate 17,814,299 of NW_022196899.1, forward strand.
GGCTAGGCTAGGCTAATGAGAGGCCGACTATCCAGTGAGGAGCTCAAAGGAGTTTCAAGGCAGCCTTTCTGGAGATCAGACCACTTTCCAAGTGTTACAGCTCTTAGGAGCAAAGCTCTCCGACAATGGATTACTTCTCGCACACGCACACCTTTAATCCTTCTGGATAGGATTCCTATATACAGTTTGGGGCTGGGTCAGGGTTGGCAGGTACTTCTCATTGGCTTGGAGCTGAGAGCTTGGAAAAACCTTATTTGCATGTGGGAGGGCTTGGTGCAGCTCCCACTATCAGTTTGTGACTGATAGCCACAAACCTCTGTGTGTGTGTTGGGGTGGGGATGAGGGTGGCTGGGGGAGGCTGTAGCTGCTGCTGCTGCTGCTGCTGTGACAGGAGCTGGGCCCTATGGTCAAACCCTGTAGTCCATTGCAGGCAAAAGTCACCTGCTGGATCTCTGGGGTTCAAAGCCTGAGCTTGACCTGGGACGCGGCTGCCTGGGCACTGCTCACCGCCCTACAAGATATATAATATTCTGGATCAGCAAAAGATAAAGGAAAGATTATATAGTTCCTCATCTAGTGCTTGAAAATTTACACCTAGCTGTTCAAGGTATATATATATATATGTTAAGAATATTTTAAATTAAATGTGTACTTTAAGCAAAGCTTTGATGAACAGGGAGAAATTCAGGGGTTGTCACTAACATGAACTATCTCCTTTCTTCTCTGTTCACCCTCCTCCCACTCTCTAAAGTCTCCTCTTTCTCATTCCGTTGGTCAGTTCTCTTGTTTCCTGATATTTCTCTCTCTACTGTTCCGATCCGAGCTTACCTGGGAATGGTCATCTTTTACTTTTCTAGTTTCTGCAATTGCTCAGGGATATGCAGTCACTTTTGAATATTTGAAGCTGTAAGCTTCCAAATCTGCCATAAAATTAGCTACTGCTTATGTGTATTGACACAAATAATCTGACGTTTGGATGTATGTAAAAGTGACCATTAAGTAACTCAAATACTAAGTAGAGCTCTTCTTATGTTAAAAAAGCACGTCTTAGGTTATTATATGCATACAGGCAAAGAACAGTATCTTCATCCTCTTGGTTTTTTTTTAACATTATGGATTTTATGAAGAGAAAAGGCATGGTGTTTGCCTGCTAGTCACAGGAAATAACCAACAAGGTCAAAAGAAATAATGTGGTTGAAGGATTTTACACACTAAAAAAAATGTTATCTGAATATATATATATATATATATATACACACATATATACATATACACATATATACATATATGTATATATAATGTGTATATTTATATACATATATACATATACATGTATATATATATATGTATATGTATATATGTTTGTGTGTGTTTGTGTATTCTTTATTTAGTGGTGATAATAAATAAGGAAAAGACATTGATAGTTAATGGGAATTCATATTTTTTCTAATTATCTGATGAGGAGCCTGTGGCAGGAAAGGAAAAATTGATATGGGTAAAAACATGTCCCAAGAGTCTGCAGGTGGTCATATGGAGCTGCTCAGCTACCATCACCAGCACCCCCCAGGCACCAGCACCCCAGGCCCTGCCTGCTTCTCCTTCCTGCAAACCCGAGACAACACAGCTCTCCAGGTCTTCCAAACCTAGTAAGAAAGTTAAAAATGTTTGTTTACAACATCAGTTTTTATCTTTTAAACACAGTGTAATGACTTCTCATATTTCTCCTGCTAATCAGGGAAATACTATTGTAGTTGCGATATGTCTTATTTTCCTCGACTTTGAAAACAGTATATTACCAAAATATCGATTTTACCTTTTCTCTTAAAATAAGTTCATTCTCTTACCTAGGGTGAGGTAGAAGATGTGAACAGGTAGAGGATATTATTGCTCGTGGACATTCTTCCGTGATGTTGCGGAAATGAATTAGAATATGAAGGCTCTCCACATTATCTTTTCTGTTTCTACTTTCCCAAATGATCACTATAGAGCAAGGAAGGGTCTGAGTCTGTGCGCCCTGTCTCCTCACTGCATTTGCCACTGCCTCTGACAGAATTCACAGCAAGATGAGCTTTCTGAACATTAATGTTACAGTTTCCATTTCCCTACCCCGAAAAAAGTTTTTGACTTTTGGCAGCATGATAATTCTTTAGGGAAAAGAAATCAGTTATCTCCATGAAATTTTTTTCCCTTTCAAATAGTAGAAGTTATTTTAAACACTAAGAGAGCAAAAATCTACCTGTTTTCTGCTTTTCTCTTTGATGGCAAGATTACCTGTTAAATCAACCTGGTGGGTTGTCCATCACAAGTGTCTAGGGACACAGTCTAAACGATTAATTCAATAAACTGCCCTAGGGACTGAGCAAGTCCGTCACAAGTCTGCTGACCCTCCCATGTATCTGGTTCCAGGTCTGTATTAAGGTAGGAGTCTAAATAGAGATCGCACTCAGTTTAATGTCTAGGTGTACAGGATCAAGAAGATAGTATGCCACATACACAGACTCAAGAAGGTTAAACCAAGTATGAGCTAAGAAAAGTTGACAAGATCTGGAACATCATGGATGTTGTGATTCGCTTCTTTCTTCACGAGAATATCACAATAGAAAATATTAATGAGTTTTTCCTTTTTTTATTGGTTATTTTATTTATTTACATTTCGATTGTTATTCCCCTGCCCAGTTTCCCCTTCACAGGCCCCCATCCTCTCTACGCTCCCCCTACCTCTATGAAGGTGCTCCCCCACCTGCCAGCCCACTCCTGCCTCAGTGGCCTACCATTCCCCCATCCAGGATCATCAAGCCTTCATAGGACCAAGGGCCCCACTTCCAGTGATGCCAGATAAGGCAGTCCTCTGCTACATATCCAGCTAGCCATGGGTACCCACTGTGTACTCTTTCGTTGGTGGTTTAGTCCCTGAGAGCTTTGGGAATTCTGGCTGATTGATATTGTTGTTCTTCCTATGAGGTTGCGAGATAATATTTTTTTAAAGGAGAGAATAGGGATATGTATCCCATAGGAATACATGTAAACTGCATTAAAGTATGAATATTTAAGAAAAGCAATGTCTTTGCCAATGTATCTTCAGTTCCTATGTATTTATAGATGTTAGATACTAACATGCACATCAAATGAGAATAAGAATTATATATTTTATGTTTTAATTAAGTATAGCTCAGATTGTGATAGCAGGCTTATTTGAAATTGAATGTAATTGGTTATAGAGAGGCAGCACTTGTAAATGGAAACTTCAGAAACAGAACATTGTGAGATGTTTATATATTAACTATACTATTCATTCTCCACAGTAAGTTCCAGAATCATAATACAAATTAAATAGCTACTTTGTTACTAGATGTTGCTTAGCAGAGCTAAGAAATTCACAATGTTAAGCTCTAATTAAAAAATGAAATTGAATTGTAGTTCCCTGGAAACTAGGGCTGGTCAGACTCAATAAGCTTTACTTAATTTATGAAAAAAATAATTGAATTGCTTGCAGACAAAGACAAAATGCACACATTATTAAAGAAAGGTATGCGTCCTACCCTTTGTAATGTATATGCTTTCAAATACTGACCACTGGTTGTATATTCTATGTATGTTTGAAGATTATCAAATAGTGTCCTTTAGCATATATGTTACTTTCAAATACTGACCACTGGTTATATATTCTATGTATGTTTGAAGATTATCAAATAGTATCCTTTAGAACGAAGAGACTAATAGACTCAAAAAGACGATGGCAGCAGACATAGGGTCTGCATATGTGGACACAGGCTCCCATGTTGAAACAAAAGGCTATCGGCAAATGATACCCACTAAAAATAAAAAGATAGACTCCAATAGAGTTTCACTGGTAAGTTTAACCACACTTACCTGCCAGCTTCATGCCCATTGTAGATGGCCAAAATAAAACAAGCACAGGGTTATTTTTGTAGATCTTTTATCTCATATTTTTTTGTCTTGGCATTTTTTTATATTACTTATCATTTACATGTTTATTATTGTTTTCAATGTTGTGGCTTTTACGGATTTAATGTGTATTTCTTGGTGCCTTTCTATATTTTTAAAATCCTGGTTTGCTTTGTTTTTTGCTTTTGTTTGTTTTAATTTTCCTGTTTGTTTGAGAGAGACAGAGAGAGAGGGGGAGAGAGACAGAGACAGAGACAGAGACAGAGACAGAGAGAAGAGGAATGGGTGGAATTAGATGTATAGATAGGTGGCAATGATCAGGCTGAGGATGGAGAAACCATGATCAGAATAACTGGCACGACTTTTTCCAATAAAGGAATTTTAAGACAATTGAAAATATATCACAGATATTTTTTCTCATGAACAATGTTTATGTTTATTCTACCTAGGGCTGTACCACACAAACTTAATCACTCTTTATATTTTAACCGAGCATATGAATGTGAAAGAATGCAGGGGGCAGGATACAGCAGTAAGTGAAGGGAGGGAAAGGAAAGGGGGAAAGAATGTAATTATAGTCTAATCTCAATAATAAAAACAATATTGGAATACAATTATTCTTTGTGATAGTTTACTTTTTAATTGAACTTTTAGTTTAGATTGGCATCATTTCATTATCAGTGCCACTCTAGGATATTTTGAAATTACCCATTTTTGTTTGTTTTATTTGTTTCTTTTTGGTTAAATGTTGTTTTGTTTCATTAATATTAGAAAAATTTCAAACAGTAAAGTACTGTATTTTTTAAAAGATTATGCATCTCTCTCTTTTTTAAAGAGCTATTTACTTTATGTATATGAGTATATGTGTAGCTGTCTTCAGACACACCAGTAGAGGGCATCAGATTCCATTACAGATGGTTGTGAGCCACTATGTGGTTGCTGGGAGTTGAACTCAGGACCTCTAGAAAAACAGTTGGTGTTCTTAACTGCTGAGCCATCTGTCTAATCCCATATACATCTCCTTAGGGTGGAAATACAAACACTGGCTTACAAATAATATAAAAATATGGGGAAATGACCAGAATCTATATGAAGACAGAGTAGAAAACATTGTTTGGGAGGAGCAAGGCCCATGGTTGACTGCTTATTTCCCAGTATCTCTACTTCTGTCGACCAGGATGTAGTGTGAGCCCACAATAGTCCTATTGCCCACTCATAACAAAATAATTAATAATTTTTACAAGTGAGGTAAATAGACTCTATGGAAATTAAGAGATGGAAACAGGACAAAAAGTGTGAGAAGAGAGAAATTCTATAAAAACAACTCATTAAAATAAAACCTTTATTAAGACTGCAGATATATAGTAACTATACGGAAAAGATGGCATGCCATAAAATGAATTGTATGTGTAAACACTAAGACAAAAAATTATGAGATTTGTGGGTAAGTTCGATTTCCTCAACACTATTGTATTACGCAGGAGAACACTCGCTGAGCAGCTGCGTTCAAATCACTCTGCTACTTGACTGTTGGTGCCTGGTGACCAGCTGCCATAAGCCCTTGCTTGCCTCTGTGTGCAGTGAAGCAGCTGCCACAAAGCCCCTGACTATGGGTGCAATGTGACCAGCTGTCAGAGCTCTTGACTGTGGGGATGCTCCATGACCAGCAGCTACCAGCTCTTGACTGTGAAAGCAGTCTGACTAATTGCCAGAAACTGCTGAAGGTTTCAGTTCCACTCCAACATGCAATGAAAAGAAATATATTGCAATGACACACTTGGACCTAGAGCAGCCTATAGTTATGTAAAATGCATAGCTTACGTAGTTCATGTGTATTTTTCCTAGGAAGTAAGTTGATTTAAAAAATTAGGTGAAAACATACTAAACTAATTAGAAAGTGGGAACTCTTTCACAGGAACAGAGAAAACAATGAAATGGAAACAAACATGGGAGCAAAGCACATTATTTAAAACTTTGCACATCTGAAGAAAATGTGCACAATGGCCTCTCTGCAAACGTGAAGAATGGAACAAGTTTATCAACAGTGCTGGTGGCAAAGTTGAAGACTTCACCATGTCGAGAAATGAAATACGTCCGAAGTCAGAACCTGTCCCTAGACACAAATCACATAAGATGCTCAGCACACCAGCATGGCTTGACAGTTGTTGAGAAAACTCTGCAACCTGATAAGCTCTCATTTCACTTGGAAGCTAAACAGGAGATTGCCAAGGGAAAGGACCTTTAATCAAGCCATCAAGAGGCAGGGACAATAGCAAGTCAATGTGGAGGTTAGTTAGGGACATTTGTCTCAATCACAGACGTGAAGCCTGCAAAGAAGAGCCACAGGGATGATTTTAAAACACAGCTGCAATTGAAGCATAGTTAAATCATAAACGGTGGGACACATGACGATGATTTTTTCTAGATAGGCAAAAAGTCAAAGGCAGACAAACTTCTTTTATACTTGGACATGTGAAGGAAAGAGGGTTCTTCACATATACATCTGTAAGGGCTCAGAAGTTCTTGACATCTTGGTGGAGATAGTCTCTCATGTGTAAAGACCTGGCCAGATGCAAAGAACTCACTGAGAAACAATCTACCTCAAACTCTTTATTTCTCTTGTTTTTTGAACATATAATTCTATTTTTGTAACTAGAATAACAATTTGCACTTGGTGTTAAATTTGGAAAAGTAAGGTTATACATAAAGATAGATAGATAGATAGATAGATAGATAGATAGATAGATAGATAGATAGATAGATAGATAGATAGGTAGGTAGGTAGATAGATAGATAGATAGATAGATAGATAGATAGATAGATAGATAGATAGATAGATAGATAGATATGGAGAGAGAGAGAAAGAGAGAGAGAGAGAGAGAAAGAGAGAGAGAGAGGTGACATGAAGTACAAATGCAATGTAATTATGTGATTATCTTTGGTAGTCTTCTCCCTCTTCTCTGGATATAAATTTTAAAATCTTCTAATGTGAAGCCAAGTCCTTGGAGCTTTGAGCTTGTGTGATAATGTATGTGGGTTAAGTGTTTTGCTGCTATTTTGTCCATAGAAACAAATATCATTTAGTGAGTGAGTTCCTATAGCTTGACAGGCTTTGCAGACAGACCTGTTATTAATCTTATTCTAAAAGCTGGCTTTGGGACCACATTTTAAGTAGTTTTCAAAACTACTTACCCTTCCAAAGTGGTAGCAGTGGTAAGAATTACATCTGTCTTTACAAAATCTTTAACCTTTCTACTCGGCCAAGTTAAAGTGGCCTGTGTGCTATCAGTATAGCAAGCACAATGTAAACATACAAAAAACTGTCACCCTAAGAGTCCCACAACTGACCCTGGGACCCACCCACATATGATTCCAATCTTAGTATCTGCAAATATACATAGAAGTATATATTTATGTGTTTTCATATTTGCATAATAATCTAGAGAGATTTACAGCATGGATGAGCCAATGTTGTTATGAAATTAATCCAAGTATGTACCCAGCCACTGTCCAGTTTTTTTTTTTCATAGAAACAAACATGGGATGATGTAAAAATAAAAGGCAAAAGAATAGGTTTTATTTTATATTTACTTGAATTATTAAGGTACTAGGAAAATTAATGAGAACAAAAGGCATGCTTGAGCCATGAATCATGTGTGGGTGGGTGCCATGAGTCAACTGTGGGGCCCTTAGGGAGACAGGTTTAGTGTGTTCTGTACAAGAACTATTTCACTGGCTCACCATTTTTAGCAGTTAAAATTAAACTACATACTTGGTAATTCAGAATTAAACTTGTCCATTAACACTGCATTTTTATCAACTATACATATATATTGAGATGAATAAATGTATGATTTGTGTTTTTTTAATTCTTTTTACTGTTAAAATATGTCAAGTAGAAAATGTTAACAAACATTTACTATTATGGAGAGTGACTACCAGTTTGTAATTATTATTTTCCTGTTATACATCATGGGATTATTTTTCATTATCTTTTTCTCCTAGTGGCAATATTTATTTCTCACTCTGATGAGCATTAACTAACTTCTGGAGAGTGTTTTTCCATTGCATATTATTTTTTGAGATTTATTTATTTATTTATTCCTCTTTCATAAAATACATTTCTATCTCTCCCTCTTCCCAGTCCTCTTCCCCACCTTCCCTCTAACCTAGATCCACTACTCCTTCATTTCCCTTCAAAAAAGAACGGGCCTCTCAGGAATTTCAAACCAATGTGGCATAACAAGTAACAATAAATCTAGGCACATACCCCCTTATTAAGACTGGGCAAGGAAACCTAGTAGGAGGAAAAGTGTTCTAAAACGAGGAAAAAGAGCTTAATCATAATACTTACCCATTTCTTGTCTTCCCTCCAAACCTTCCCACATAACCGTATTTTTCTCTCTTTCAAGTTCATGATCTCACTTATTATTATTAGATGCATACATGTGTACATATTAATATTCCTAAATGTATCCTTCTCGGTATATTGTTATCAGTATGTACATGGATCTCTTATCAAGGTAACCTATCTTTGTAAGAGATGGAGATAAATATAGGATATTACTATCAATCAAAAGGCAGATTTGTGGAGCCCAATTCCCATGCAAAATGCTCCTGTAGTTAATTATTTTTAAATGTATTAAGTTTTGTCTGGACTTCATTAATTAAGCTGGAAAAACAATAGTAAAAGTTAATTGTCTCAGAGCTTATCAACTAACATATATAAGTTAGAAAAACACATGTCTTTCTTTGAGTCATTATTATCCATCATTTAGGTAAACCTTTAGTAATTCCATTCCCTCTCACTTCTTACTTTTAATTCCTATGATATTCAAATTTTAATATTTTGAATTTGTAGTAATAAATAAATAGCATGGGACAATAGACAAATTCTTAAAAAATAGTTAAATGGATGAGAAGTTTGAAGTCTTAATTATTTCTATTTAAAATAAAAATTTAATTATTCTCTGTATTTCTTTGTTCAAGTTGATTACTACTTTCCGTATCTCCATTACAAACTTCTATGCTGTGTTTTCTTCAAGTGAATTTAACCATGGATACAGCTTCTGACCAGCCATTGACCAACCACGAGTATATTTATATAATTAATGGTATTTCTGATAGAAAATACCAAAAACAAAAACAAGTGAATCTATTGTGTATGTGCACCAGCCTTGTATTTTTATTTCAAATCACATTCATAGGAAGAGACATCCAATAGTCACGCTTTTAATGAGCAATAGATAATTAATATGCAGTGATAAAGGTTATAGTTAGCTCTTGGTGCTATTCACCCCTAAAAATGGGGGGGAATCATTTGTCCAGTAGAATTTCATAATTCACAGTCTTAGTGTTGTTAATCTTAGTAGTCATTTATCTTGCCTGAATTGTACATTTTAGTAAGTACTTTTTCCTTTATATTTTGTGTGGCAAATTTCATCATATCAATAGATAAATATCATGGCTAACTGAATGTATTTCATCATTCACATTCATATGCCGTGAATTAGATATTTGTGACAAGAAAATTGAATTTAACAGCATTTTAAGAATACATTTTTTAGAGTGTAAATATACATAAGAATTTTCTTATATACCATGCTGGTGCATACACATTGGTATTATTATTTTGGGAGAATTGATACAACTTTAAATTAAACAAACATTGGTTCTCTCCATTTTACTTGAACTTAAAACTAGTCCAAGAAATAGCTCTGGTAGAATTCTACACTAAATCCATCTGGCCCTGGGCTTGCTTTTTTTTTTTTTTTTTTTT
>NW_022196899.1:17824003-17826458 GCF_008632895.1 Mastomys coucha
TTTTTTGGTTGGAAGGTTCTTAATGATTTCTTGTATTTCCTTATGTGATATGAGCCTGTTTAGATAGTTTAACTGCCCCCAAGATCTCTCAAACACTGGACCACCAACAGACAGCATATACCAGCTGATATGAGGCCCCCAACATATGATATGTATACAGCAGAGGACTGCTGGGTCTTTGTTTAATCAGAGATGATGTACATAACCCTCAAAAGACTAGAGGCCCCAGGAGGTTTAGAGGTCAGGTGGGGTAGGGGGGTGGGGACATCTTCGTGGAGACAGGAGCTTAAGGGGGAGGTATGAGATTTGGAACAGTTGGTAGGTGGACAGGGATGGGGGAGGAATGAAATATGGAGTGTAAAATAGTAAATAAATAAATAGCTGTGTCTGAAAATTAAAGAAAATGAATATTTAACCAAGATAAAAATAACAAATGATTTATACTTCCTTGAGACATAAGTTATTCTACAAAAGTAACATACCTATACCTATACCTGTATGTAATCTATTTACCCTTGTGAAATCTTATCATTTACATTCGAAAACTGCTTCCTCACTTAAGTGCAAGTGATGTGGCATTATCTTATTTAAATAAACCATAAATAAACATATACAATACATAAGCAAGAGAAATGTTCTCGACTTCCCTGAAGACCAGACATTTCAGAAAGGAAATATCAAAGTTGGCCTGAAAAGTTGGGAGACCCAAAAGAGTGCTTAAGAACTTCAGCAACTGGACAGACTGTTTTTAGTTTCAAAAACTATGAAGTCAAAAATGGGTGAATGCTCTTTTAAATTTTCTTCTTTTGTTATATTCTTGAGCTAAATTTTAAAGAAGACTGCTTCAAAATCCAATGAAAATTATTACTACATTATACATCTTTCGATTGAGTATCATCATATCCATACACAGTAATCTTTACGATCAAGCCATAACCAAGATCGAAAAATATAACAAATAACAAGCTTTGACTTCCTTCCACCCATGGCTCCTCAGGGTAAAAATCATCTGAGAGGAATTTACTACAAGTCAAATGAGCAATATTTCCATTAAAACCTAATCCAAGAAGAAAATGTGAAAAATTCAGCAGTTAGATATGGGTTTCTTTCTTAAGATTTCTTTCTTAAGATTTATTTATAAATATTCTAAATATGTATAGATAATATGCATATACAAATGTGCATATGAGAGATAGAAGATAAATAGATGATGATAGCAGACAGATAAGTAGATTAATAGTTAACAGACATAATAAAATTACCATCAATTTAACTATGATTCAATGAATACTGAAGTGGGTCTCCATGTACCAGGCACTGTTCTAAGGTTTGGGAAACTACAACTATCAATTAACATGTGTTATTCCCAGCCAATGTTTCAAGAAAATAGTAGATTCATAGGCAGTAAGTCATCAAGTTACATCATGTGTGACAATGCCAAATGTTTACAAATAATGAATGAACATTCTTTTAAAGTGCAAAGGGTATACTCAACTTCTCTAAAACCTAATGAACATAAATTTGCATTATTAAAATTATGTTCCCTGGATAAATATACAACACCAAGTATACAAGTAGATATGTTACCATCAATTGTCACATGCAAGCACCAGCTTGAAGTAAGATAATTAACCCAATAAGGCACAGGGTTAATAGAAAATATGGACTACCAATAGATAGTGAATAATATCATTATAATGTTACATTGTAAAATGTATAAAAGTAAATAAAATTGGAAATAATATGATAAAATTGTTTTACCCAACAAATATACACGGGCAGGCTGTCCTAGAACTCACTCTGTAGACCAGGCTGACCTTGAACTCAGAAATCTGCCTGCCTCTGCCTCCCAAGTGTTGGGATTAAAGGCATGTGCCACCACTGCCCAGCTATGAACCATCTTTTCTGAGGTTCTAGTAACTGGTTTGTAAATGCTATCCTCTGAGGAATTTCTAGGACTATTTCTAGGACACAAGTATCTTTTTAAGTGGAAAGTATATATTCTTTATTAGAATTTTACACTAGTGACATCAGTTGGTTATTTGTTTTAAAAAGGTGACCATGGTAAAAATTGTTTGAAGTACTACGCCGAAACCTTAATTATGTATCAACTTTCTCTTATAAACTGTATGCATGTATACATGTTCATGTGTGTGCATGAATGTGTAAGTCAATGTATCCATGTGTGTGCATGTATATGGAGCTTAAGATGGCTATCATTGCCTCTCACTCTTCACCTTACTTTTTTGGTGTAGTGTCTTCACTAAACTGTAGCTCATCAATTGATCAGAGTGGTTGACTCATGAGTGCCAGGGATCTGCCTGATTCTGCCCATATTTATTGTTTTATATGGATGCTGGAATCTGAAACTAGGACTTCATGCTTTTACCACTCTGGTTACTGAGCCATCCACCACTCTGGTTACTGAGCCATCCACCACTCTGGTTACTGAGCC
>NW_022196899.1:17826667-17826960 GCF_008632895.1 Mastomys coucha
CACCACTCTATAGTTACTGAGCCATCCACCACTCTATAGTTACTGAGCCATCCACCACTCTATAGTTATTGAGTCATCCACCACTCTGGTTACTGAGCCATCTACCACTCTGGTTACTGAGCCATGCACCACTCTGGTTACTGAGCCATCCACCACTCTATAGTTACTGAGCCGTCCACCACTCTATAGTTACTGAGCCGTCTACCACTCTGGTTACTGAGCCACCCACCACTCTGGTTACTGAGCCATCCACCACTCTGGTTACTGAGCCATCCACCACTCTGGTTACTGAG